>NW_027505584.1:0-163328 GCF_021521415.1 Bidens hawaiensis
ATAACTCCCCGAATCAGCCTTGACATGTGCTTTTTAAAAAATCATAAAAAGTAATCAAAACTCATCAAAAAATTACAAAATTTACGTTTCTGGAAACTAGACTCGGAGTACAATATACTAGATTCAAGAATCAAGCAACAAGAATCGTTTAACATCATGTTATAGACCAATAAATAAACAAGAACGAATATGTCAGCAAACTGTTATCATCAAAACTCAAACCCTGACACGTTTATGATATTTCTAGGGTATTAATTCATCAATTAGCATCATAATAATCAAAATTACAAAGATTGAACATCTAGGATTTATCTAGAACTTATCAATAACTTATCAAAACATGAAATTGATACATGAAACTTACCAATTAATGTTAGGAAGGGTGAGAATTACTAAAGAGCACCACCAATTGCAATAATCAAGATTGAATTGAAAGTGATTAGGCTTTGTTGGGAGGTTTGGGATCTTGAAAGAGCGGGGCAGTCGATTGTTTGGGGATGGGGATTAGGGTTGGGTTAGTAATAATATTATATTTTTAATCATATTTACAAGAATGACCTTTTCGAATAATTATTGGCTTTAAACGAACCTTTTAACACCATACCAAATTATAATCGAATTATTAAGACCAAAACACTAGCCCGAGTTTATAAAAATAAAGTCTCATTGTTATTTTATAAATACTACATTATAAAAGCTGGAAACGTATCAGTTACGCGCAATTGATTGAAATTTCACACAACAAGCTACAAAGTAAGCACCTAATCATTTAGCATGTGCTTTCACATAGATAATATTATAAATTTATGTCTGAGTTATTATTATTTTTTATATAACAACTAATAGCATGTTTAGAGAACATAATGCACTAAATCGAGTAATACATAAAATCATGCAGCACATAACAATTATATCCAAATTATTTAAATATATATTATTCGACATTAATCACCAACGGGTACTAACGGACTCATGTGTGTGACTTTAACGACTCATGTGAATGTTATGCATGACGTGTAAGATAACAGAGTTATGGTTTAAAGTGTTGACGTGAAAGTGCAGGGTGTCGCATAAGCTTCGACGGCACGGATTGGGGGAATGGCTTAGGTTATGATAATATCAAGATTGTCCAAATTCAACCCCTACACTTTGAAATAAGGTTCCCATGCTCCCAAACTAGAGTATAATATTTTAAGAAAATACCAATAGGTCCTTGAGTCGTCAAACGAACACCGAGAATTATATAGAAACTCTACAATGCGAGACATTTGGGTTACGGGAAATATAGGGATGTTACAAGTCTACCCCCTTACATTGGGATTCATCCCTAAATCCCGACAATTCCGGAAACAAGTTCGGGTAAAGCCTTTTCATATCGTCCTCGGATTCCGAAGAAGCCTCGAAATAATAAACAAACTTTGGGCCCTTCAAAGTCATGGACGAGACAAACATTAGAAAATATGGATGACTCATTCTAACATACACGTAAAGTCAGCTTGAGCTGAGTGAGTTCAAGTTTTTATCATCAAAATATTTTAAACTCAAACATTGGTGCTTCACATACGACTTCCATAATGATATATATAAATAACATCATAATAATACATAAATATATAAATAAATAAATTTTTCCCTAGTCAAGCTTGTTGATCGATGTCAAAAGGTCAATAAAAAACACTTATAAAATACCTTTACTAGCTAGGGCAAGTAAGGTGTCGAATCCACATGGAATCAGTGAAAAGTGCAAGTGAACTCAAATTTTATAATAAAAATAATTAAAGGGGACAAACGATGTAAAGCGATTTAGTTGATTAGTTTGTAAACAATAATATAAAAATAACCAAACTCCAAGGTTCGGGTTTTGCAACAAATTAAGGAATTGATAAACTTCTTTGGACGGTTTATTATAAAATATGTAAACCAAAAGACTTAACGACTGATTGTGTTGATCGTCAGAACTGAATCCGAACAATTGACACGGGTTAATGAAAATCTACTTGATTATCGGTTTTACTTGCTGAAAAACAAAATCAATAATATGGTTATCGATAAACGGGTCAATGACGAAAGAACTTAATCCTAATTGTTGATGACCACAAATCAATTAACTGACAAAAGATTAAGTAATCAATTAATAAAACCCGTTTAAGCACAAAAGCAAACACAAAGAATTGATCAATTACAAATCCAATGTTAAGGTATAGAATAACAAACCCTAACATGCAACTCAAGCCTACAACCGGAGATGGTTATGAAGTCCTTAGCCTTGCATCTGGATCTTCATGTTCTTGATTATGATGTTTGAGATGGTGTTCATGGATCAATCTTGTGATTAGGATGAGTGTTGGTGGTGTAAGATAGCCAACAAGAAGTCCCAAAACTGATTACGATTGAATCCTCTTGACCTTAGGGTTTTTGGGCTTTAAATAATGAAGAAAAATACCAAAAACCTATTTTCTGTCAGACCAGACCGTAAGCTACGGTCTGGCCACCGTAGCTTACGGTCAAACCGTAGCTTACGGTCTGCACACTCTGCCTTACGGTCCTGCCAGCCTAAATCTTGTTTTCTTCATAGAATCTTCGTTTCAACTCTGATTTCCTCTCCTTTTGCGGCCACGTCTTGGTATTTAAATTATCTATCATCTAATAGATCATTACTTTCATTTCCACTCCATCATGAATACTCCAAATTAGATTCTTTAAGCTCCATTAAGCCCTTCACACCTGTAACCATAAACGCACTCAAAGTAATCGTGTTAAAAACATATAACTAATCAAAACACACGAATTTACACACTTAATACACATATTTCTACCCACACATCACATCCCCACGCTTATCATTTGTTTGCCCTCAAGCAAACTCTCATGCAACACATACACCTCGATCGACGATTCATCAATTATCAGTATTAATACTAGTGAGGTATAATGTCATACCCGATTCCTAAGAACTGACACTGTCAAGGTTGATAACCCACCAAACAATTTAATGATACATTTTAAAACTATTATAATATCTCTCCACTCGGTTAAGGCACATATGTTCATACCCCTCATAATATAATATCTCTCCACTCGGTTTAATTTCTGGAGCAACAAAAAAATGTGCTAGTATCTCTCTGCCCTCTATACCAAGTATGACCACAAAGTAATAAGCTTGGAACCAAGTAATATCTCCACCTATATAAACGCTTTGACACAAATGCAAATCAAGAGGACTTAAACCAGGTTGTAACGGGGCTAAGTGTAAGGGTATGGAAGGGAATTTTTGAAGTAGCTCAGACGATACGATCCGGCTTATTACAAAACAACTAAATAAACCACGACTAAACAACTAAACAAACTCACTGAATTTCATTTACAACCAATACTTACTAGAACATTGACTCTTTTTGAGCTTTTCTTTGACTTTTCATCTTTTTTTTTCAAACTCATAATACTTGAACTTTGCAACTTTAACACAATTTTTTTTTCACAGTGACCATAATGCTAAATACATCCCACTGATAAATATTAAAACAATTACAAAGAAACCTATTAAGCCGGATCGTCCCGTAATATAACACTCGGGTTGATTGAACGAAAGAATATGTCTAAAAACGTTTTCTAAGGGATCCAACCCCCCGCCCCTCTCATTACCCACGCTCATATATATTTCTCCATATTTTTCCATCCCCACATTTGAGAATTACAATGCCCTCAATGTAACTCAGATTTTCAAAAACAGATGCAAACACGGAATATTCATACCAATTGCAATTGAAGTGACAACCAATTACCCGTCTCCAGATTTAAATAAAGTTGCATACCATTAAACAAAACACATAAATTTTTTAAACAAAAACATAAACATAAACACCACCCACATGACCCAAAAGTTCATCACGCCACCCAACCACCCATAAACACAAATATTAAACAGTCAACAACAAATAAAAGGTAGGGAGAGACACATGGACCTGACTCAAATCTCTTATGTCAAACGGGTCCTGCTGATGAGTACTTTTGCAACCTTGACCCACACTTCATGATTATGATATGACAATATCTACTTCACCGAATCTTGACAAAACCACCATGAGCTTCCCCACACTTAGGGTTCACTATGACCAAAAATCACAAACAAAAAGTAACACGCAAAAAGAAAACCAAAAATAAAGAAAAAAAACAAAAAAGATCGGGTTACCTCCTGGTCAGCGCTAAGCTTTTGTTAAGGTCTTCAGCCAGACCGTTACCTCATTTTGTAGTTATGGTGGTCTAACGGAGTGCTTACCTTCCTCCACCTCATTCTTCTTACTTCTCCAACATAATCGTAGCTCTAATGCTTCCCATCTTGGCCCAAAGCATGCCAACCTCCTCTGTTCATTCTCGAATCCTGGTGGCATCTTTACCTTCTCCTTCTTTGGTGGTTTCTTCTTGTATGTTCCATCATTTTACTAACTGACCACTACTTCCATCACCCTCTTAGTATTGTTCGTTGAACTTATTGTTGCTCAACTTTTTACATCTACTGAATTTAACTCTTCCTGTTCACGCTTAGACCTGTCAAAAACAACACTTTTCTCCTTTTTTGGTGTCATCCTCACATGCACGGGGAAAACACCCATTAGTAGCACAAGACCTAGAATAATTATTTTCAAAAGAATAATCATATGAGTTTGAAAATATAATTAAAATTAACTTACGGTTACCGAAGGTCACGCAAACTGTTACGTCTCGGCAGTTAATCTGAGCATTTGAAGTAGCCAAAACGGTTTCCCCAATATAACACGGGGTTCTTCTTCCTTCTCAGCCGGTGCATAATCAAGTACCAAGAAATCCTCAGGGTAGTAAAAATCACCAACCTTTACCGCAACACCAACTTGCTTCCCCCGAGGGCGTCTTCGAGTGAAATCAGCTAACACCAAGGTGGTATCAACTTCTTGTAAAGGTCCAAAATCAAACTGGTCATACACACTCCCCGGTAGAACACTCACACTCGCACCATAATCAACAAGTTCCTTGGTGGTCTTGAACTCACTAATCTGAATAGAGATGAGTGGTGCCCCCATTTCAAATTCTTCAACCGTGTCATTCTCCACACTATCTTCGATTGTGATGGCACTGACGTGTGCATTTTTTCCATTTGGTGAACTGCTACCCTGATGGCTGGGGTTCTTCAAAGTGTCACTCGGTAGTCTAGATGGATTTCTCTTTAGGCTTGCATTTCTTCTACTAGTTGACTCACCTATTTATCTCTTGAAACATTTGCCTTCTCTTGGAGTTCCATCCTCTGATTCATTTGATTCAGTAACTCAATCACATCCTTAATCGAATCCTCTTTGTTGCCAGACGAATTCCATTTCCCCTGCTAACAACTCTTTTGATAACCTTTATTGTAACCCCCCGAATCTATTTGATTGTGCCCACTCTGACCACTACCCGAGCTATTACCTTACTGTTTCTGGTTCGACTGATAACCTGTCTTCTGAAAATTACCTTGAAAGTTCGGGTTCTGTTGCTTGTTCGGATTTCCATAACTGAAGTTTGGACGATTCCTAAGGCCCGGATGATAAGTATTTGATTTCATATTATTGTATTTCCTTTCACCCTGCACATAGTTGACCTCTTCTTCTTCAGTTTCTTCATCTTGCACAACCCCACAACTCGCAACCTCGTGTCCTAATTCTCCACAACCTTCACATACCGGATATGTTTTTCCTGATTTCCGGCTCCTTGTAGACCTGCAACCAACAACCTATCCGTCTTCTTTTCCAGTCTATCCATTCTATCATCTGCGCCATGACTTTCAGCTGCTTTTACCACTGACCTTTTTGACATCCTGTTCGACTGTGCCTATCTCTCTGAATTACTCGCGTATCTCTCCAAATACCCCCAATCCTCGTTCTCATATTTGCAAGAAAAGATCCATTCGTGGTGGCTTGGAAGTCACGAACGTCATCATTTGAGAGACTATCGAGGAATGCCTTTAACAATTCCCATATGGCAATCCCATGATGTGGACAAGTCCTCAACAATCGTTTAAACCTTTGGAATGATTTATAAAAATTTCACCGGTGATCTGCTGAAATTTCGAATGTTGTTACGGGCCTCTGTGGTTCTCTATGGAGTATAAGACTCGTCTAAAAACTGTTGTGCCAAGTCTCCCCAAGTGAAAATACTAGCTGATGGCAATGATAGAAACCACCGTTTTGCTGCATCTTTCAAGCTAAACTGGAAGACTACCATCTTCACCTCTTCCTCAGTAAAGCCTTGAATTGAGATGAGTGCGCATCCTTCATTAAAATCACTCAGGTGCAGGTAAGGTTCTTCTAAAGCCTTCCCATTAAATGTAGGTAACCCTGTCATACTACTCTGTCTTACTGAAAAAGTCATTCCATTTCTGACAGGGATAATGATTGGTAGAAGGTTTGTGGCCACTTGTGGAACCAAATGACTTTGAACTCCTCTGACTGGTGGTCGGAAATATGCTCTCGGCACTCCATCATTAAACTCGTAATACTGTGCCCGTTGTTCACGATCTTGCTGGCGTCTCGGTTCTCGATCTCTATGTTGATTTTCTGGATGATTATCTCGAATTTCTTTGTCATCACGGGGATCTTGTTCTGATGTCGACTCCCCTATACATTTCCAAACTCCTCCTCATCCTCAGAATCAAAACCAAGGTCATCCCCTATATGCCAATTTTCCACTCGTGCACGAGCACGATTAACCTCGTTTCTTTCGTCTCTCAAATCATCGTGTCTTTGACGGTTCACTGGCGCAGATCTGATTGAGAAATTCATCCCCGTTAAACCACCGCTTGTGATTACGGTTAACATCTCTTTGGTCGAACAGATTGCGGTTTCTGTCACGGTTAACATTCTGTTTTGTGGAACTGTTTGTTCTTGGTTATGTGGTCGGTAAACATTTGTGTATCTTCGGTTTCGGTTACTCATGGTCTCTTCTTTTGGTGTTATGATTTCGGGTATTTTGTTTAGTATGGGTTTTTGAGCTGCTCGGTTTCGTCTTGCTGTTTTCTCGATTTCGGGATCAAACTGGAGCGGCTCTTTCTCACGGGAATATCTCGTCTACATCAACTTGTGGAGTTACCTGCACAGACAAAAACACTAACACCCCGCGTAAAATCATTGAAGAAAAATTAAAAACAATAACTAAAAGCTAAGCTAAACTAGCACTTTGCGCGTTGATTCCCCGGCAACGGCGCCATTTTGATCAATGTCGAAAGGTCAATAAAAAATACTTATAAAATACCTTTACTAGCTAGGCAAGTAAGATGTCGAATCCACAGGGAATCATTAGAAAGTGCAAGTGAACTCAAATTTTATAATAAAAATAATTAAAGTGGACATACGATGTCAAGCGGTTTAGTGGATTAGTTTGTAAACAACAATATAAAAATAACCAAACTCCAAGGTTCGGGTTTTGCAACAAATTAAGGAATTGATAAACTTCTTTGGACGGTTTCTTATAAAATATGTAAATCAAAAGACTTAACGACTGACTGTATTAATCGTCAGAACTGAATCCGAACAATTGACACGGCATAAAGAAAATCTACTTGATTGTCGCTTTTAAATACTGAAACACAAAATCAATAATATGGTTAACGATAAGCGGGTCAATGAAAAAAGAACTTAATCCTAATTGTTGATGAACACAAATCAATTAACTGACAAAAGATTAAGTAATCAATTAATTAAAACCGTTTAAACACAAAAGCAAACACAAAGAATTGACCAACCAAATGATTGATCAGTTACAAATCCAAAGTTAAAGTATAGAATAACAAACCCTAACATGCAACTCAAGCCTACACCCGGAGATGGTTATGAAGTCCTTAGCCTTGCATCTGCATCTTAATGCTCTAGATTATGATGTTGGAGATGGTGTTCATGGATCAATCTTGTGATTAGGATGAGTGTTGGTGGTGTAAGATAGCCTCCAAGAAGTCCCAAAGCTGATTACGATTGAATCCTCGGGTTTTTGGGCTTTAAATATGGAAGAAAAGTACCAAAAACCTATTTTCCGTCAGACCAGACCGTAAGCTACCGTCTGGCCACCGTAGCTTATGGTCAGACCATAGCTTACGGTCTGCACACTCTGCCTTACCGTCCTGCTAGCCTAAATCTTGTTTTCTTCATAGAATCTTTGTTTCAACTCTGTTTTCCTCCCCTTTTGCGAACACGTCTTCGTATTTCAATTCTCTATCATCTCATAGATCATTACTTTCATTTCCACTCCATCATCAATACTCCAAATTAGATTCTTTAAGCTCCGTTAACCTCTTCACACTTGTAACCACAAACGCACTTAAAGTAATCGTGTTCACAATATATAACTAACCAAAACACATGACTTTACACACTTAATACATATATTTCTACCCACACATCACATCCACACACTTATCATTTGCTTGCCCTCAAGCAAACTCTCATGCAACACACACACTTATCATTACGGTCTGCACACTCTGCCTTACGGTCCTGCCAGCCTAAATGTTGTTTTCTTCATAGAATCTTCATTTCAACTTCGTTTTCCACCCCGTTTTCGGCCACGTCTTCGTATTTCAATTCTCTATCATCATATCGATCATTACTTTCATTTCCACTCCATCATGAATGCTCCAAATTAGCTTCTTTAAGCTACGTTAAGCTATGCACACCTGTAACCACAAACGCACTCAAAGTAATTGTGTTCACGATATATAACTAATCAAAACACATGACTTTAAACACTTAATACACATATTTCTACCCACACATCACACGTAACACAAGTCACATCCTCTCAATCCCAAAACACAAAGTTAAGGTTCCGAATAAACTTCACCTAAAGGACATATAAACTGTTAGGGGATTTCACATTCGTTCGCCCCAAGGACAGTACTTCCTGTCCCGTGACTCCTCAACTTAACCCCAACCGGGAAATCAAGGAATTTTTCATACATCACTTTGACCAGGTCATGGCTTAACAAAAATATACACATGGTGGCCCACACAACACATACACATAAAACAACATCAAACTTATAAACTTCCAAGCATAGATAGTAAAAATAACATAAACTATGCACTAACATTCAAATGCTTCAAAATGGTAAAATTGTCATAAAACGTGTATGCTAGCCCAAAATGTAAAACATTTAAAAAGGAGCATCATGAAACTCACACGGTGTCGCGTGTGATAGAATTTTCTCAAAACCAAAGGAATGCATTTGATTCGCTAACTGCTACCTAGTACAAGTGTTTAAGTTAGGAGAGCATGTTCAACATCACATGACTCTAAGACCCACGTATGAACTTACAAACAAACACAAACTTGACCCGACGGCTTGTTCGTGATTATACTTAAAGTCAACTGTACCAAAAAGTCCTAACATGTATCCACACATCGTATCATGGCAAATCAACCAAACATTCATCATACAACTTAACTTATGACCACTTAGTTCACGAGACAGATTCTAGCATGTATAAACGAATTTCATTCACCAATCAAATCATAGAACTAAATTCTAAAATATATACCACAGAAGAAAATATAGATTGGGTTTCTCAAACAATATTTTATTATATTTTTCTCATGCATGAAAAACTCACAATAATCCAACCATTACATATATGCATCAACAGTTCAGCAGATTGCGCATCAAAAACTAGTTTAATGGTTCTCTCTACTCATTAATCCATATTGTGCAAGACCAATTGGGTTGTCTTTGAAACTCATAATACTAATTTCTAGAACTAGAGCCAACCCGTTTGGTTTTGTTATTAGGGAGTTATGGTGTTGGAAAGACAGACTAGAAAATAACTCCCCAAATCAGCCTTGATATATACTTTTTTAAAATCATAAAAAGTAATAAAAATTCGTCCAAATATTACAAAATTTACCTTTTTGGAAACTAGAATCAGAGTACTATATACTAGTTTCAAGAATCCATCATCAAGCATCGTTTAACATCAGGTTATAGACCAATAAATAAACAAGAAAAAATCTGTCAGTAAACTGTTATCATCAAAACTCAAATCCTAACACGTTTATGATATTTCTAGGGTTTTAATTAATCAATTAGCAACATAATCATCAAAATTACAAAGATTGAAAATCTAGGATTTACAAGAACTTATCAAAACATGAAACTGATACATGAAACTTACCAATTAATGTTAGGAATGGTGAGAATTACTCAAGAACAACACCAATTGCAATAATCAAGATTGAATTGAAGGTGATTAGGCTTTGTTGGGAGGTTTCGGATCGTGAAAGAGAGGTGTTGTCGATGGTTTTGGGATGGGTATTAGGGTTGGGTTAGTTATAATATTATATTTAATCATACAAGAACGATCCTTTTAGAATATTTTTTGGCTTTAAACGAATTTGAATAATTTAACATATATGATTTGACATTAATCACCAACGGGTACTGACGGACTTATGTGTGTGACTCTTTAATGAATCATGTGAATGTAATGCATGACGTGTAAGATAACTGAGTTAGGTTAACAGTGTTGACATGAAAGTGTAGGGTGTCACATAAGCTTCGACGGCATGGATTGGTTAGCCTTGCATCATTGGGGGGGGGGGGGATGGCTTAGGTTATGATAATATCAAGAATGTCCTAATTCAACCCCTACACTTTGCAATAAGGTTCCCATGCTCTAGAGTATAATATTTAAGAAAATACCAATAGGTCCTCGAGTCGTTAAATGAACCCCGAGAATTATTCACAAACTCTACAAAGCGAGACATTGGGGTTACGGGAAATTTTGGGATGTTACAAGTCTACTCCACTTACATTAGGATTCGTCCCCGAATCCTGCCAATTCCGGAAACAAGTTTGGGTGAACCTTTTCATATCGTCCTCGGATTCCGAAGAAGCCTCGAAACAATAAACAAACTTAAGGCCCTTCAAAGTCAACGACGAGACAAACATTCGAAAATATGGATGACTCTAGGAATTGTATGGACTCCCGATACGACCTCTTGTAACTAACTCATGCTACTCATACTTTAATCCTACGAGATAGAATCTTCACGTAATCAATCACAAGTCGTATTCAGCACATGGAAAGTATGGGTAAACTTCAAATAACATTTTTAAAGTGTTATTAATCGTTTACTTTACACACTTGTGACAACCCCAAATATGGGGCTATTTTTTTTCTTATCGTTAAATACCGAACATAGTGTTGGTCAAAGCGAACCGTATGTCGATAGGCTTGGCCCAAAAGAAACAAAACGAACCAAAACTCGCTTAACCGAAACGAACCCGAGCCCGATAACTCAAGAATTTTAAGAAAGAATCCAACAATTATTTAATCTTACCGGGTATCCAAAACATAAAACTCAACCGCCAAACACTTCTCAAATCAACATTCGAACACCGAACCAAACGAAGAAAAACTGAAACATGAGATTTGAGACACATCATAAATTACCATGACCTATGTTGTTATCATAATAAAAACTCTTTCTTTAACTAATTATATAAATAATAATAATAATAATACATAACAAAATATAATATATCTTCAAAATCCTAATCAGATCTTTTGCACCAATTAAGACCTTGAACACCTTCATTTTTTGTCCTCCATTCATGTCTCCTCTTCAGCACCAATAAGAGTCATTGCATGCCTTCACAAACCAAGAAATCCTCTGCCCCAAATCTCCATCTCAGTCTTTATAATAAAATCAAACTTCACTTCTTGCAACACCCATAACTCCCTGTTCTCTCTTTGTAACAACCAAGGAACACCTAGAAAATATGCAGCCCAAGCTTTGTATTCGTGAATTCTGCCCGAGATAAAAGAAATCTGGTAATTCGTTGTCATGTCTCATTCTATTTTACGATTATGAAAACTGGTTGTTTCTAATTTCCTGGTCAAATACTGCAGCCATAACCTCTGTTTGCCTCTCACTACTTCTTGTGGAACCAGCCCAAAAGCGAGACAAGCTGCTTGTGAAATTCCTGGTGTGCACCAGGTATCACAACCCGTACTCGTTTTGTTTGTATATGATTCTAAGCTTTGGCTCTGTGTTAAACCCGTATGTTAAACCGTGAACGAATAAGTAAATAACTTTGCTTAGAATGATCTAAACATTGTTAATAAACATATTAATAAATCTGATTCAGAGCAAGAGGAAATTAACTTTCTGAATAAGATAGAATTTTGATATGCATCTATTTATACATCTCGAATCTCGTGTAAAGTTGTGTTTCTTTAATGTGTTGAGTTCGGTTTGATTCGTGTTTTGTTAATCTTTTATTATTTAAGGTTTTGATTCAAGTTTATATATATTTATCCTGTTTTAACTCTTTTGGTGTCTTGCATGTTAAACTTAATTCTTTCTATCTTTTCATGTGAAGTTTATGCTCGTTTTGCTCATCATTGGTTACATGATTACTTCACTTACGAGTTTTGATTTATTTTCATGTAGATGGTGGTTTGAAAGTCAAGGAATAGAAGGTCTAGAAGTTTATAAGCATTACTTGGAGTTCAAGGAAGATAATTATCAAGATTCGGCAAGATATAGCATAAAATAACAAACAAAACTTGTTGCCTCCTCCTATAGCACGCCGCACCGTGCGAAGGCTATGCTCAAGGGGGGCGCGTGGCGCCTAGGTCCCCTGATCAACATTTTTTTTGCATGTCCAAGCCCATTATGCATTGTATAAATATATCATATAAACCTAGCCGATTGGAGGAGTTGGGCAGCCGAATTTAAGAAGGATAACCAAGGTTTCAAGGTGTTTTTGAGGCTAGGAATCAAGGAGGATCATCATGCTTTCATACGGGTGTTCAAGGGTCGATTAAGACGGGTTCTTTCGTTCTTTTTCATTGCCTTTGTTCATTAATCTTTATGATGTTTTTCTTTGTTCTTTGGTTTAGTTATTTGTCTTTGATAATAACTATGCTAGGCTAGACTTCATGTCTACCTAGGTTTGATGAACATGTTTTTGACTTGATTCTTGCTTTGGACTAATGTTTTGATTATGGTTTTGTTTATTAATAGTAAAAGACTTGATTTTGTTTTCATGATGCATATGAGTATTTGTTATCTTGATTTATTATTAACTATTGCTTCACATAGATCTTTCATCTCTTGATTGTGTTATTTAGATTTAGGGTTTATGTTTAATCATTACTTGGTGTTTTGATTATTGTGATTGAATGGGCCTATTAGATCATAGAAGCTTATTAATCGTTGATTTGGATTTTAAATGTTCTGCTAAATTCCAATAGCTGTAAGGTGAGGAGTTGTTCATGTTTCTTGGTCAATCGCATGCTAGGATAGATTAGTGACAATATTCTTGCTTATTGTGTTGATCCTTGTTCATGATGTCATGTTAAGTTTATCAAGTTATCTAGAGTTTAGTGTTTCGTAAGATTGCTTGCTTTAGATACTATTAATTAACCCTATTTGATAACTGTAACGAAGTCAATATAACTGATTGCTTTATAATCTAATATTCATTCTTTATGATTTTAATTAATGCAATTGAGGGTCCTTTAGGGTTTGTTAGATGAATACGTTTAGAAATCAGTTTCCATATCATGTTATTTGTCCATTGCTTGATAATTGTTGTTACAAGGGATTCTTACCTTGGTAGATTCCTTCTCTGATTGGTTTCGATCTTGTGATTTATCTGCTTGTTTTCTCGTTTATTTGTTTATTTAATTTCCTAGTTTAATATTAGTTTAAAAACCCCCTTAAAACATTAATAATAAATAGTCGTGTCATAAATCGAGTCTAATTAGTTAATTAACGTAATTTATAGAGTCCTGTGGGTTCGATATTCCGGACTTACTTAGCTTTAGTACAATTTGACCGGTTCACTTCCCAGTGTTTTGTGTAGTGAGTCTTAAGTCTAGTTTTTATTACTTGTTTAGTTTACTTAATATTTAATTGACTTTTTAAGCACATCAAATTTATAAACAAAAACTATGGTTTCAAACTAACAAACCGGGCCAAAAACTGAACAGTAAGACCTCGTTTAAATAACCAGAATACACATAACATAATACGGGCCTGGAACCTAAAAATCACATATCATTGTAGCCCCAAAACCGTGGCCAAATTAATGGTCATTTGGTAACTCATTTAAGGACAAACTAGTTTGAAAACCGGACAAATATTCGACTTTTTAACTTTTGAACTGTTGGCATAGGTTTCAGAAGTTAAAATTATTTTATTTTGGTCCATAAACCTGGAAAAGAACCAAACCCGAAATCTAACAATAGACCGTTTGGTAACTCGTTTAAATAGACAAACTAGTTTGAAAACCGCACCGACAAGTGATAATTTTAACTTCTGAATGTAATCATTATTTCCAAAAGTTTGAAACAGTTAAAAAGAATTCCAGTAACCTGCACAAGTCCAGCCCGAAAGTTTACAGCAACCGTATATTAAAAACCTTCTAAAACACGTATTTTGCAACTCGTTTAACTAAGAAATAATCCCGTAAACCTAAATAAGATTATAACATTATTGTACAGCTTTAAAAATGATATTTTGATAAATAACAAGCTGTCCCGAAACTGTTTTTGCGAAAACTCGCATTAAAAACGGAACTAGAAGCCAAACGGGCCAAAACTGAGTTCGTTAGCATTAATACAGCCAAGAGTATGTTTTTAAAACCTATGGAATGTAAAAACAACTTATTTTTAAGTATCATAACTATTCTTAAGTGGGTTGATGACCAAAAGTGGGTTTTCGTTTAAAAAGGGTATTTTTGGAACAAAGTATCAAGTTAAACCGTAACTTCCGAATATTATAAAACCGAACCTTTAAAACAGAAGCTTATAATTTTAAAAGAGAAAAATATAAGCTATGAAATGTTTAAGAGAAGTTGGATTTACAAAACAGGCCCGTTTACAAACTTTAAAGTGTTGTTTCATTTAAAACCGAACGGGCCGGTTTTTAAGACTAAAACGCTACAAAAAGGTAAGGATCATATTTTTCCAGAAAATTTTGTTTAAAATATTTAATATAAATGTATAACACATATTATGGAAAAACAACGCCTCTTTGGTCAAGATTTGACATTTAACCGCTAGTTGCGGTGAACCAACATAAACCGAACGGGCAGTTTCAAAAATACAATAATATTAAAATTCTGATTTTTTTATAGTAAGTATATTTTATTAAAGTTATAATTTTAGTGTTTACTTATTTTCCTAAAATTAACCAAGTCTTAAACCCGGTTTTCACCAAAACGAATGCTAAACGGAAGTTCAGGAACTAAGTCCTTACATCACCAAACTTGCTGAAATCTCAGATCTGGAAATAATACGTTTTTGAATACCTTAATATTTTGGAAAAATTGGAGTTTTAATTATAAGGGAGTTTGTTTAGGAAAACCACATTTTAATGGCTTGTCGTTAAAAACCGACAACACCGATAACTACCTATATTGTTAACTTTTGAAAACCCGAGGCCTGATGTTTCCAACCAGAAATGACCATGCTACTGATGTGAATAAGTTATATAGTTCTTATGGTCATATGGTAACCCGCAACCGAACATAAGGCCCGAACTTTCTAAATATAGAAACTTTATTAAAACCCGGGAACTTGTATAAATGTTTAAAAGTAAAACGAGATATCTAACACATTTAGATGTTAAACTAAATACTTGAACACACATCACCAACATTATAACTTGTATAAATGTAAATTTCCATAAAAGGAAACTTTATCCACCGGGAACTTAAAACTTGGGCCAACGCTTAGAGATAAATACCCGTTTTACAATTGAATCTTTATTGAAGTTAAAACTAGTTGAGTTAAGTATTTATAATTCGTTATTTACCATAGGAACCACCACTTTCGGGAAGTAAATCGTTGATTTACTTGGATATTTCGGTGAGTCTCGCGTGTAATCCCTTTTTACTTAATTTTTTGGGAACTAGTACATACTCCTAAACATTTTATATGGTATGGAACTATCGGCGTGTTTTACTACTAAATTTTGTCCTAACTTTTACACAATCATTAACCCGAGGAGATGGGCCAGAGGCTTGTATGGGTAGTACTATTTGGGAGACCTCACGCACAGTGACCCTCTGTTGGGTAAACCACACTGAGATCTGCGGATCGTTGCGGCATATAACCTACGTGTTTGTTTATTGCTTTTAGCAGGGCGATAGTCTGGGATGGTATAACTTCTAGTATGAGTTGGGGATGCTTATGCTAGTTGCAGGTTTGATTGTGGACTAGATATGTGATATACCATGATGTGTCAACTTTATTATTATGTGTTTTAAACTCACGAGCTCACCAACATTATGTTGACGTATTTTAGTATGTAGTTTTCAGGTAACTTAGCCATTGGGGAAAGGAATCAGCCCTAGTTGCCTTAGAGAACCGTAGAAGCCTTGGTTTTCAAGAATAAAGTAATGTTGTCATGGAAGACTACTTGATAAATAAAGATGTAATCGTTAGATGACATCCTAGAATAATTAATGGTGCAATGCACCTAAGACAATTTATGGGTCATGGTGACCCGTTTGCTTTAGTTGTAACTTTGAATTTGCAAACTCTTAGCATATTATAAATTTCCTTTAAGTTTATTTATTTTCCGCTGCTCATGGTTGATACCAGTCGGCCACGACTAGCCCCCCTGGGTCGGGTGTGACACCACACGTTCTAAATACTTCTTGTTTATAACTACATTAATATTCTATGAAGCACATAAACAAATAAGAAAGAAAACATCTTAACATACATTTAATGTAACGGTTATCTCTTGGAGTGCAGCTACCCGCGGTTAGCAATTCTAGTCCCTCTCGTAATTGTTCGAGTCCAAGCACCAAAAGATGGCCGGATCTTTCGAACGTTGGCTCTGATACCAACTTGTAAGACCCCGAAATCCAGGAATCCTACAGTTGGTAATCATAACAAACAGATTCAAAAATAAAGGTTAAACTGATTTCATAAAATTCAAAATTTCAATACAGAGTATTCTTGCAGCCGAAAATTTACAAAACATCCACATATTATCCTTAAAACATAAAAAATGTAAATTAGAACTTTCAAAAATATTAACATGACGAATAACATGGACTAGAACTGCCTCAGGACCTCGGATAGTCTTCAGCTCCTGCAAGCAGTAATTCCATCCATGTCCAACCTAGAAATCATTCTAACATACACGCAAAGTCAGCTTTAGCTGAGTGAGTTCATGTTTTTATCATCAAAATATTTTAAATTTCAGCATTGGTGTTTAACATACGACTTCCATAATGATATATATAAATAACATCATATTAATACATAAATAAAATAAATAAATTTTTCCTCATTCAAGCACGTAACACGGTTCACATCCTCTCAAGTCCAAAACACAAAGTTAAGGACTTGAATAAACTTCACCCCTAGGACAGATAAACTGTTAGGGGATTTTACATACGTTCGCCCCAAGGACAGTACTTCCTGTCCCGGGACTCCTCACCTTAACCCCAAACCGGGAAATCAAGGAATTTTTCATACATCACTTCGACCCGGTCACGGCTTAACAAAAACATACACATGGTGGGAATAGACACACAAACACATCAAACAAACATACTTCCAAGCATAGATAGTAAAAATAACATAAACTATGCAATAACAATTAAATGCTTCAAAAGGGTAAAATCGTCATAAAACATGTATGCTAGCCTAAAACGTAAACATATATAAAGGGGAATCATGAAACTCATCTGGTTTCGCGTGTAATAGACTTTTCTAAAGACCAAAGGAATGCATTTGACTCGCAAACTGCTACCCAGTACAAGTGTTTAAGTTAGGAGAGTATTTTCAACATCACAGGACTCAAAGACCCACGTCTGAACTCACACACAAACTTTACCCGACGACTGTTTGGTGATTATAATTAATGCCAACTGTACAAAAAAATGCTAACATGTATCACACATCGTATCATGGCAAATCAACTAAACATTCATCATACAACTTAACTTATCACCACTTAGTTCACGATACAGATTCTAGCATGAATAAACAGATTTTATTCACCAATCAAATCACAGAACTAAATTTAAAAATATTTAACACAGAAGAAAATATAGATTGGGTTTCTCAAACAACTTTTGATTATATTATTCTCATGCATGCAAAACTCACAATAATTCAACCATTATAGATAGGCATCAATAGTTCAGCAGATTGCACAACAAAAACTAGTTTAATGGTTCTCTCAACTTATTAATCCAAATTGTTCAAGATCAATTGGGTTGTCTTTGAAACTCATAATACCAATTTCCAGAACTGGAACCAACCCGTTTGGTTTTGTCATTAGGGAGTTATGGTGCCGGAAAGACAGACCCGAAAATAACTCCCCGGATCATCCTTGACATATGCTTTTGTAAAATCATAAAAAGTAATCAAACCTCGTCCAAAAATTACAAAATTTACCTCTTTGGAAACTAGACTTTGAGTACTATATACTAGATTCAAGAATCGATCAACAAGGATTGTTTAACATCAAGCTATAGACTAATAAATAAACAAGAACGAATCCGTCAGCAAACTATTATCAACAAAACTTAAACCCTAACACGTTTATGATATTTCTAGGGTTTTAATTCATCAATTAGTATCATAATAATCAAATTACAAAGATTGAACATCTAGGATTTATCAAGAACTTATCAAAACATGAAATTGATACATGAAACTTACCAATTAATGTTAGGAAGGGTGAGAATTACTCAAGAACACCACCAATTGCAATATTCGAGATTGAATTGAAGGTGATTAGGCTTTGTTAGGAGGTTTGGGATCGTGAAAGAGAGAAGCAGTCGATGGTTTTTGAATGGGGATTTGGGTTAGGTTAGTAATAATATTATATTTAATCATATTTACAAGAATGATCCTCTTAGAATAATTTTTGGCTTTAAACGAACCTTTTAACACCATACCGAATTATAATCGAATTATTACGACCAAAACACCAGCCCGAGTTTATAAAAATAAAGCCTCATTGTTATTTTATAAATACTAATTTATAAAAGCCGGAAACATATCAGTTACGTGAAATTGATCGAAATTTCACACAACAAGCTACCAACTAACACCTTATCATTTAGCCTGTGATTTCACATAGATAATATCATAAACATATGTCTGAGTTATTATTTTTTTATATAATAACTAATAGCATGTTAAGAGAGCATAATGCACCAAATCGAGTAACAATAAAATCATGTAGCACATAACAATTATATCTGAATTATTTAAACATATATGATTAGACATTAATCACCAAAGGGTACTGACAGACTCATGTATGTGACTTTAATGACTCATGTGAATGTTATCCATGACGTGTAAGGTAACAGAGTTTGGGTTAACAATGTTGACATGAAAGTGTAGGGTGTCACATAAGCTTCGACGGCATGGACTGGTTAGCCTTGCATCATTGGGGGGGGGGTGGCTTAGGTTATGATAATAACAAGAATGTCCAAATTCAACCCCCCTGCACTTTGCAATAAGGTTCCCATGCTCCCAAACTAGAGTATAATATTTTAAGAAAATAACAATAGGTCCTCGAGTCGTCAATCGAAACCCGAGAATTATTTACAAACTCTACAACGCGAGACATTCGGATTACGGAAAATTTAGGGATGTTACATCAGCACATAGATGAAAACTGGTTAGTTCAAAAAGGCTGCCCAGGCCTCAGTCTTGGGCATCACTTTATTTTCCCTTGAAGTTTTAATGTTCAGTGAATCCAAATGTGGTTTAGCTAATAAGTCAAAGGGATTTTCGACTTTCATGTTCACATTCTTGCAAATTGGTTCCGTAGGAACAAATTTGGGTTTTAAATTACTCGAATTGTCACTAACATGAATCACTGAGGATTCAAATTTGAAAATAAAATGTGAGTTTCATCATTACCCGAAAAAGGTCTTTTCAAAATATCCTTAATCACATGAATGAGTTTGGTTTGTTCCTTGATAAATGGTTGAAGATTTTGTGATTTCTTCAGTCCACAATTTATGACAACATGACCTTGTTCACCACAATGAAAACAAGTTCTCATGTCAACATGCTCACGTTGTGGTTTAGTAGAAACTTGTGAAACAGAAGATTGGTGAAAAACTCCAGGAATGAGACCTTTGTCCAAATCATCAAATGCAACAGACTTCTTTTTCATGTAAAAATCAAGATTTGAACAATTTGAAAAATTCTGTAAAAAGTCAGTTCCATTTAATTTAACAAATTGACCTTTCTTAGTAGATTTTAATTATTTTTTAGCTTTTATCAACGGATCTATTGTATTTGATGTTTTGGAATTAACAAACTCATGTTCAAGACCTTGTATCTTGGAAGTTTTATTTTAAAAGACGCTTTCTATCAATTCAGGCTTGATAAGATTAAGCGGAATGTATTTCTCAGTGAACAATTTGCTGATGCCATTAAATTTAAACACTCGACCAGTGGTTGGCTTAGAAAAAACAGGATTGACGAAACACATCAAATCCTCATCAAAGATCTTTTGTTTTTCTGATTTCTTAGCCTTAACCTTAACATATTTTTCCTATTTCACTTTTGATGCATTTGAACCATTCACTGCCTCCTCAAATTCATGAGGTTCACATAAAATGTGATTTGAACTTGAAATGTTTTGGTTTTGTGCACAACTTCAGGTTCAATTACATCCACAATGATTACCTTATCAACGTTTTCAACAAAGACCTTGTTACTTTGAATAAGAGGTTCTGGAGTTGAAGATTGAACATCAACATTGTCATTTTTAACCAAATTAGGTTTTTCTTCAACAATAACTAGTTCAATAACAATTTCCTCCTTTCCCACAAATGGATTTGATGTATAATCATTATGAAACGGTGTTGGAACTTCAACAAAGCCCACACCTTTCTTTGAATCCTTTTGTTTACCAGACACCTCGATGATTTCATTTAACAAAAACGAAGAATTTAGAAACTTGCCTAATTTGCTTTCAAATCAAGAACCTCATTTTCAAGTTCAGTTACTTAGTTCTATGTTCAAGAATCTCTTGAAATTGTTGATTATTGATAGTCATTTTTACTGACAATTCAGATTTCAAATCATGGTTACTTATAGATAGAGCTTCTATTTTCACCTTAGACTTCATTTGTGATTCTAGTGATTGTCTATATGTATCCTTTATGGACGAAATTTCTTTTACCAATAAGTCATTATGCTCTTTCAGCGAATCAATTCTAGGCTTAATAGTTTCACATACACAACAAGACATATTTTCAGATAACTTAACAAAAGAAGAACTAACATTGTAAATCTTAGCCATGCATGCAAAGGAAGTTGGTTCCATATGACAAGAATTATCAGAATCCGACTCTGTCTTATTGTCAGAAGATAGTTCGTTACCACTAGCATCTTGAAATCTTTCAGTCAGCTCGAACATTTCCAAATTTTCTTGATTATCATTACACAGCAGTCTTTGAGTCCAATCAGTTCCTTCAGCAAAGAGAAGAGCTTGTGATCCTGAAGCTTTAGATGAATTACTACCAGAAGACTTTTCAGGAGAATCATTAACCTTCTTTCTAGAATTTCTATCTTGGTTTCAAGGTCCATTATACTCCTTTTTAGGCTTATCACATTTTTTGGAAAAATTGCCAAATTCTTGACAGTTGTAACATTTGACCTTTAATTTGTCAAAACTACTCGTTTGTCCAGAGATATTAAGTCTTTACCAGTTCGTTGCATAAACTTCTTTACCTTTCGAACAATCATAGCCATATTCCATTTGAGATCCATCAGTTCCAAATCATCTTGTAGCAATCTTACTACCTACCAAATTTTCATATGATGTCATGAATTCACAAAGAAACGCAAAATTCTGGTCAGCTTCCTTCATGTTAACATTTAGCGGTGCAAAGCTATTGGTAGTAGCTGATCCCCCGGAATTGTCATTAAACCCAAAAGCCATGAAATATACATTAGGATCACTATAGGCAGATGATCCCTCTTGTGACTTTGAATATGAAATGCATAAATTGGAGTTGCAGAACTACTCCAAGGCAAAAAACCTCCATAGAGAGTTGGATCTTGAGTTTCCTTTAAAGATTTCTGACATTTCAGATCATATTCTCGATCTTCCACTTTTTGCATGAATTCTAAGGATGTAAGATCTTCATTCTTGAAATAGTTGTTTTCTTTCAACACCCTTACAAACATTGAATATGAACCAGGTAAAGCATTCAGAACTGTATCAGCCTTATCAGATTCACTTGGTTCCATCTTCAACTTGTTCATTTCAGCTATCAAATGATTAAATCTAGTGAGCATCTCTTCAACAGTCCCACCTTTTAATAAATTAAAGTTTCTAAATTGAAACTTTAACATCACTTTCTTGCTTTCTTCTGTATTTCCCATACTTCTCATCTTGATGTGTTGAAACAATGATCCACATATCTCAATACTCCCTATTGATGAAAGATGTTATGAGGTAAGGCCATAGTCAAAGTAGAGTATGCTTTAGTTTCAATCTCTAAAGCTTTCTTTTCCTCTTGCGAGTATGGAGAAAAAGCTTTTGGAGTTAAACCTGTAGTTTCACTTCCAATAATAGGAACTGTGTAGACATCATCTAGACATCGAGAACAGTCTGGATGCATAGATCCTAGATGTGCTCGAAAACGTGGTACCCATTTGGCAAAATCACTTAATTTCATCAAACGAGGACATTTCGAATGGTATCCAATTTCAGCATCAAGTTGCAACATTTGTTGCATTAGTACGTTTTGAGAAGCCAGTGCATAATAACCAGCCATTTTTAGTAAATAAAAGTTCAAATATTTAACAAAATTCAAACTTAAGGGTTTAAACTGAAACATTAATAAATATTGAAGATGGGAGATAACAACGAATCAAGAATAGTAACATAACGAATGACCAGTGACTAGCTTAACAAATAAAGTGATCTATGGATAACGAATGAGTGAACGAATAAGTGACGAATGAGTGACGAATGGTTGACAAATGAATGGACGAATGAGTAGTGAATGAGTGAGCACGAATGAGTAATTGTTAATAACGAATTAGCTACAGTGACGAATGATCAATACGAATAAGTAACGAATGGATGACGAATGAGTTTGTTATTCTGTTGTAGCAAACTTAACAAGTGTCATGAATCAGTTAGGATCTGATAACGAATGAAGATCACACGTGTAACGAATGAATGATAATAATCATAATGAATGACAAGTATCTTCAAATCTTCAAACCATCAAATGTTTATTTCCAGATTCTGGAAATTTTCCAGATCCAATTATTCAATATGACCAAATTAGTTTTATGGATTACTTGATCAATTTTGCACCAAATTAGCCAAACAAAGGCTCAAACTACTCGTATCAATCTCGTGAACACCCTCAACCTCTTTCGTAAATCTCAAATCAATCCAAACTATAACAAAATCCAAATAAACAAAGAACAGATTTCGCTGTTCCGTACTATCTTTAAAATCAATCCAAAACCATCTCATACATCATCTATTATCCAATTCATCAAACACACACCTTACACGATCCAATCTGATCTCAAATCCGCCCAAATCAATCTCCAATTAACATCTCAACATGTTAACTCAGAAGAATTCAATAAACTTAAACGTAAACCAAAATTTAACAATTAACTACTAGATTATCTATCAATCCATACTGAATTACCTTATAACACAAGTAATCTAACCCTGGTAGCTCTGATACCACTTGTTGAACACCAGAATTAACATATCCAATCAAATATGAATTCATAGCATATTGATTAGATCAAGGATCTAGTTATATGATATACCTGATGTGTTAGCTAATATATCTATAATATTAAGTTGAAGTAATTGAGAGAGCAATTTTTCAGAGTAACGATATACTTTAATCAATACTTAAATTAAACAAGGCATAACAACCTTATATAGACAATGAGATGCCATTCGTTACACATCCCATAACGAATGGCCTCCATTCGTCTCCTTAACTTATGGTATAGCGAATGACTCATTCGCTATACCCCATTCGTCAATATTCCATGACGAATGGATAAAATACATAACGACTGAGGTCCATTCGTTAAACATCCTTAACGAATGTACAATTACATATAACGATTATGGTTCATTCGTTAAACATCCTAAACGAATGAACTGTAATTAGTAGCGAATGGGCTTATTTGTTAAACATCCTTAACAAATGAGCCTTACATAATGAATGGGTTCATAATTACATAAATACCTTTTATCATTAAAATAATAATAAATAACAACCGACTATTACAAAGACTCGAGGTGAAAAAACCGTGCACTAACACGTATCATGTAGGCCATCCAACGATTTATGTAATTATGGTCTGGCACGTAACAATCGAAGTTCTCGTATAAAAATCATAGTATGTACGATTGTGTGTCATATCTTAAGATTAAGGGTGTTTTGGACAACGATGTAAATGTGGGATGATAAGGTCATGATGGATACGTCGTTGATACATCCTATATATAAGTGCCTTTGCTGTATTTTCGTTTGTAGCATTTTTCAGGTCACACAAAATTCTATGTTATGTTAATTAAATTTTTATTATAAATAAACTCTTAAAGAGTTCTTTTAACAACTTTACTAGTAGTTTTTCTTTAATTTCGGGATGAAATTTCTAAAAGTAGGTAATGCTGTAACATTTCGGTTTTTCCATATTCGTATAAATATTGTATACCCGACACGGGTTTGTTATTCCAATTATTTACTAGCATTTATTTCATTTTTGTAAAATCGTGTTTAAAATCCCTAACCCGCCTTATATAGCATATATTCCAAAGTTCAAGACCAAGTATATGAAAAAAAATTTGGTTCACCGCGCGACGCGTAAAGCAAGGCCTTGGTCCTACGAGCAGCGTGGGGGAGTTTGCTGTTGGCTGGAATTTCCGAAACTCATCGTTATATTCCTTTTTATACCATTTTTGATATGATTCATCTTATTTTCATCAATTGTGAACCTGTACATGTTTCTTAACATTAAGCACTAACTTCCATTCGAAGAATTGCATCAGTTTCATGATCGTTGATGATTTTCTTCCAAACTTGCTTGATTTTCAATTAATGCCCTATAATGATTTTGTTTACTTCAAAACGATCGAGGCTATATAAATGAACCTTGGCTTATGCTAAAGGGTTACCCCAACTTAGTCGCATTCAATTCGTGTTACTAGTGCTCATTGATTGTGTTCTGAAGGTTTGAATTTTCTAAAGTCCAATACTTTGACTTCTCCGGTTCTACGACCACTTTCGGGGTAAGTATTGAACATGAAAGATGTTCATTTTGGTATTTTAAACAAAAGAACTGATTGAGGCGATTTAATAACTCAACTATGTTATTGACTGTTGGACGCCATGGGTGAAAAAATATAAATCATGTAACATCTACACGTTTCCAACATCAACTGATATATAAATCATGTAAAAACATAACATTCAACTAAAATAACATTCATTTTACAATTATAAATTAGTAAATAGTTCCTTAACCACATTTGTAGTTTTATCTGTAACTTTACCTTCCTTGTCTAATATAAGCATTTTAACATTGTCTCTACTCTTCACTCTTGATAAAGTAACATATAGTTGACATGTGCAGTCACCGGTTCTCGCAGGTATATGCCATCTCTTGCTAGTGTTTGGCCATGACTTTTATTAATGGGCATTGCAAAACAAAGTGCAACAAGATACTATCTTCATTTCAATATGAATGATAGTTTCTTATCTGATGGAGTTAGACCACTACGAGTTATATAAGCACGAAACCCAATGTTAGTACCTAATATAACCTTTGCTTCGATAAAACGCCACCCCAAGTTAATTACTTGTAATCTGGTTCTTTTGCATAAACTGTTCTTCTGATCAATATTCCTTGGTAACATTATTGACACACCAGCTTTTAGAACAAATCTATGATTAGGCATACCAGACATCTTTAAACCATTTAGAAAATCCGGTGAGTGTAATGCTGGATCGAAACCAGGACCAACACTATCAAACTTTTCTATAATATCAGAACTGAGATATTCAACTTCTTCTCCGGGAAACAAAGACAAAAATTTTTCATTAATATCTTGGACAACCTCATTTAAAGGTGCAAGTATGACTCTTTCTTGAAAATATGAAATATCATTGAAATTTTCCAATTGTATTGTTGGGTATATAAAATCAATAATTTGATTAATAGGATCGGATGAATCACCAATCAAAAGATCATCAGCTATATCTATAACGGCGTTGTTGTATTTATAATGGTTATTTACAAAGAAAAATGTATAAGTTAAGGAGAAAACGTGTTTTATATTTAGCAGCCACTATTTGTTTGACAATTATGTTAAAATCGTTTTGTGCAATATTTTTAGGTGATTAGAAATATAAGATTTAATATAAATTAATGTTTGTCAACTAAAGAATTTATTTGAAGTCAAAACTTATATTAGGTCAAAAAAGTATTATCATTTTGTACAATAAAAACAGTGATTAAAATACGAATTAAAACATAAATTAGTAGATGATGTATGTAAATATGGCTGATGACTACTAAAGAAACTTTATAATTAATTTTATTTAAACGAATTTAAGTTGAAAGTTACAAATAATTTTTATTTCTAGTGCTGAATAAGATATTGATATATTCTGATACCATAATTAAAAGTGTAACAATTAATTAATACGAATCAATTTTTAAGTAATTGTATTTAATATAACGATAAATTTGGTAATACGATTATTATTGATATAAAACGAATATGGATTTTTGAATCTAACAATAATGGTTTTTTATTTTATAAAATATTGTAACAATAGAAAGTGAGTTAATTTGATAATAACGATGGAATAACAAAATGCTTAAGGTATAGAAATTCAGGAGGTCAACTGATGCTATTTTTATGCATATGAATCTTGACATTTAGACATAATTATAAAATTGTCAACAAAAAAAATGTAAACTTTTCTAAGATTGGAAAGTATCAAAATATTTTAAATGTTAATGAGAATTTGTCAAATAATGTTTGCTGAGTTTGAGATACGACTACAAATAGATTATATTGCTAGAATTTGAAAAATTAATTGTAGTGTTTGTTAATATGATTTGGAATGAAGAAAAGATAGATGCTTTGTATATGAACAAAAACATATAATTATATAAAAATTGTAATCAATGAATATACAAATTGTTAAAAAATAATTTTTATTTTAACTTTTGTATAAGAAACATTCAACAACTTTTTTTGTTAGATCTATTAAATCTAATGCTTGAGTTCACTTTTATGAATAAAAAAAGTTATTAGTAAACTTTAAAAAAATATTTAGTACATTTGTACTGTAATAAATAAACTTAAAAAAAATATTTTTTTTATAATATTAAAATGGGGGTTTATTTTATACATTAATTTTGACATTCATTTTGTAAAAGTATGTATTTAATTTTTAAATTCCGTATTTAATCGGTTTTAGAAAATATGGGGGTTTTACTAAAGGTATGAATCTTGAAATTTAGACATAATTAAAAAATGGTCAAATATAAAAAATTGAAATAAGGGTTTAAATATGATTTGAATATTAACCATAAATTAAAAGTACTATAAAAATCGAATTAAATAAATGTACATTTTATTATATATTTTATTTTTGATATTTAGGAATAAATATATTAATAGATTTAGTTAAATTGACATTAAAATCATAATAACTTGAAATATTTAAAAATGGTTATTAATTTTTTTTATTTAAGGCATTAACATTGAAAATTTATGAAATGGTCAAATTCGATAAATTTTGGTTTTTGAATAGCTGGTGAAAGTCAAACTATATAACACATTTTTGTAAACTTCACATTAATAATGAAAATCCAAATTTGAATGGTGAAAATCGGTTTCTAAAATGTCATATTAAATGTGTATTATTTTAAAATGTTAAATACGATAATATTGGAAGGTATAATAATGTTTTAAATTGCGTTGACATTAGTGATTTAAATGGAATTTGAAAAACAATATACGATTGATTATCTTACTATAACTTATTTAATGTATTATAGAATGATCAATTAAAATTCATTTCCGGATTATATAATAATCAATTAAATTACATAAATTATGAAAAATAATACATGAATAATAACAAAAATATACATTAACATTAAACAAAAAATAAGACATCTTCTCGACAAATCCTCAATCCATTATATCAAGTTGGGGACAATAACCTGAAATGATAAAATTAAATATTAATATCACATAATAAATTAATTACCAATTATGGATGATTTGATTTATGTGAACAAATGTAAACCGTAACGGAAAACGATATAACCTAACCGGAAAAACATATAAATGTGTATTAGTACAAAATCGATGGAAACCTAACCAATAAATATAAATACATTCACCATCCAATAAATAGTACAAAATTGTGTGAATAATATACTTCAATTAATGAATGTGTAATTTGGAATAAAAGTAAAAGTCCGGATTATGGTAAGCTATTTATTTTTATGTAACAATACCATTTCGTCTTGAAAAATCATCTCTATCGACCAATCTTCTCTAGGCTTGTTATTGTAAGGCCCCGTTACCAGTGCCCTACTTTGGACGTTGGATTTACTCATAAACACAGTTCTAAATATCAGAGTTAATTACAACTTTCGCGGAATAATAATAGTCAAACATTCATTACAAATATTTATAACTTGTCTTTTTAAAACATGAATAAAACAAAGTATCAAAACATCATGACAAATCTTCAGATGCCAGCCTCTTCAATCTTGCCATGTATCCTGCTCAAACCAGCTGTATCAATCTGTTAATCTGCATGCATAATAAAATTCAGCTACGCTGAGTGAGTTCTAGTTAATCATACAACATGCAATACATTCATAACTGCTTACTTCCATACGCATTTCATACTTTCATAATTCATTCATAATATACATACTTACCCTCATACTTTATTCTAAACTTTACTTTACGTTATTCTATTCTGCCTTGGATATTATTAGAATCCGGTCCCTTTTTCTGCCTCAGATATTATTAGGGTCCGGTCCCTTTTCTGCCGTGAGTATTATTAGGGCTCAGTCCCTTTCTGCCTCAATATTTATAAAGGGCTCGGTCCCTTTTCTACCTCGGATGTTATTAGGGTCCGGTCCCTTTCTACCTTGAGTATTATTAGGGCTCAGTCCCTTTCTTCTGTACCTGGTTATCTCTTTCATTTATTCATAACATACGTACATATCATTCGTACATTATACATAACATTATAACTTGACAGTACGTGCAATATTCGAAGATCGTTCACGTGCCGACAAGCAACCATTCATACTTTATATACATATCGTTCATATCTTCAAACTATCTCCCGACGGTACATGCAATATCCGAAGATCGTTCACGCCCCGTCAAACATTCATTCATTGTAACATCCTAAAATTTTCATATTTAATAAAATAAAATCGCGTTTAGTTATTGGGCGTATATAATTAGTTAGTATTAACAAAGGAAAGATCATGGACTTGGATTAAATATGGTAGATTAAAGAGTAATGGGCCTTAGGTCTATGGGCTTTAAGGGATATAAATACCCCCTTAAACCAGCCTAAAACCCTAAATCCTCATTTCTTTCCATCCTAATCTCTACACACTCCAAACACACACACATACCACCTTACACGGCCGAGGGAGAGAGAGTGAGATCCGAGACCAAACGAACGCTAGTTGGGGATTTGATCTTTATTATATGAGCTATATACAAGATTTAAGGTCCATAAACAAGCTAACTAAGACCAAGCGAACACGTAAAGGTATGTTTTTGGATCTTAAAGCTTACGTTTTTATAAGTGTTTAGTCTTGAAACTTGAAACAATAGTAGGCCGGGTCTAAGTGACACGGAAAGTAACGAACTTGATGATAAAACGAACCTAATGAACTCGTGAACATAAACGGCTCGTCAAAAATGGAACCCTAAGATCTAGTTTTGAACGTTTTAGCTTAAAGGTCCAAACTTTATGCTTTCCTGGGCTGAGTTTTACCAAAATTAACGTTGTATATAGAGATTTCACGTTAAAACGGAGGTGTTCATGGTTTAAAACCAAACCCGTGGCCAACACTGAACAACTTCGCCTGCAAGCAAGTTCGCTTGCAAGCAGATTCGCCAGGCAAGTTCGCCGGATATATATTCGTTCGCGGATATGTTCGCTAATGTTTACCTTCGCCTCTTGATAAGTTCGCTGAGCAAGTTCGCCAACTGTAAACTTCGCCTAATAGTTAGGTTCGCCAGATGTTAAGTTCGCTACTGGTTATGTTCTCTTAAGTTAAGTTCGCTTACACGTATGTTCACTTACATTTATGACCGCTTGTGAATACATGAGAGTTAAAATAATAATTTAAAATCCTGATGGAAAATATGTTAAGAAAGTTGACGAAAATAAAAATTTTCCAAGCTGACCTGGAAGCTTAACCCTAGTCAGGGGCTCTGCCCCTTGGACCCCGCTAGGGGCTGCCGCCCCTAGAACCCAGCTGCCAGGGGCTGCCCCCGGACCCCCGTCCGTTGAGATTTATAATTAAACCAGAAAGACGATATGGGTAGTGATAGTTAATTGATACGTGTAATTGTTATGTAGTTAGTCGTGCACAGCTCAAGAAAGGGATTACCATTAACGGTGAACGTAACCGCATTCAGGTGAGTTTCTAGCCCCATTTCCTTTTTATGTTTTCGGGGTTGTGTGCATAATCGATGTGAATGTTAATACACTTACCTTAAATGGTAAGTGTATGTAGGTTCCCTGGACGGATCACACGAGATATCCCGATATACACAGGTGCGGAATCCCTGTGTAGATCGTTACGGACGTAGAACACAAACACACGAACACACGAAAATGATACGAACAAACACACGTTATATTAATAACTTAACACGTGATATAATCACAGTTACAGACTCTCGACCTCACGTCACTTGACTCACTGAATTACACGAACTCGAACTACCACAAAACCATAATCCGTAACCTATATAAATACACGACAACTTCGCCTCAGGCGAAGTTGTCCATAACTTCGCTTGTTCAACAAGTTCGCCTAGGCGAACTTGTTAACAACTTCGCTTGGTTAACAAGTTCGCCTAAGCGAACTTGTCAACAACTTCGCTTTAAACAAACAAATACATAAACAATATTACAGACTCGATTACAGACACTAGACATATGAACTACTGACATTTATGCACCAACAGACTCCCCTTGGCAGTAGCTTCATATCTTGATCTTTCAGCTCTTGTCTCGTAATCCTGTATCTTCACGCGTGCACTCCTTTTCTAACACACACCGACACAACTCGTTGATACTTTCTTGCTTCGTCCTTCCGAGCTGGAATATAAAAGATTTTCTTCTCGTTAAGCACCTTCAGATCAGCTTGCGATAAGTTAACAAGATGCATCGGATCGTAAACTCTAAGAATCTCTTGTTCATCCTCATTTTCCATCACTGCCTCCGCTGTCTCACAATCAACGAACCAACACTTTAGGTCTTTGAGAACATCCTTGGGCATAAGCTTCATCGGTACTTCTTTAAGGCACCGGATTGGTTTATACTTCATAACCATCCAAGGCTTTCCATCAGCTCTCAAACCTCTATCCTTGTCTTCAACAAGTTTCCCTTTCTGTGGTTTCAACAGCTCAAACTTCTTTTCCTTTATGCTCTCTTTCCATACGATTTTCCCTATGACTCTAGCCATATTATCGTCACTTCGATTGATCAACCCCAATCTGGCTAAGTCTTTAACCTCACACTCAGGCAGTGTGTTTAACGATCTCAACATTCTTCTAAGGTACTGAACTCCATCATATCGTTTAATCACGAAGAGCCGCAACTGCTCATCATAAATCCAGCATATAATCCCTTTCTTTGCTTCAGCATAGCCCTTAATGTTGTAACTCTTTTTGAACATGGTAGGGACTGCCGGTTTCTTTGTTTTGACGAACCATTGAGCGTATCCTTCCTTCCACCTCGGCTGCTCTTCCCATTCAGTATCTTCAACTTCCGTCTGATCACCCATATCGACCTTCTCAACCTCTGGAATGTCATGTTCGACGTTTTCCCCTACTATCTCTCCTTCCTCAATCTCATTCTCAATCTCAATCTGCTCACCGATCTTCTCAATCACATCACTCGGCAGCACATCTTCATCAAACAACACATCATCGCTGAACATATCATCGTCAAGTTCTTTCAACGCATCAATCACGTCATCATCAACCAACACCACATCATCACCACCAGAACCACCAGCCGCGTCGGCAGACTCCCCCTCAGCTGTGGAAGTACCAAGAGCTTGAGAAGTTCTTGGCAGCTCACCACCTGCATCTTTCGATGCATTGGGATCATCGTCTCGGTCATTTCTTCTTTTCGTCCTTAGCTCGTCGCCCTTACAGCTCATCTCCCCCTGAGATGCCAAGAACTCCTTCAAGGCATCTATAATTTTCCCATGCTCAACCAGGAGGGATGACTGTAGTTGATTTGCTTCTACTAGGCGTTGAATAGTCTTCGATTGCTCTGCCACGATCCGCTCTAGTGAAGCTATTCTCTCTAAGTCTGACATAGGCGTAGGCGAGACATCAGAAGCAGGCGTAACCGCAGGTGGTACCATACCTGATAACCCTGCAGTAGTGACGACCGTTGACTCTACAAATCGTGCAGCTACCACCGACTGAGTAAGCGTTGGAGGTGGTAGAGACACAATCTCCGGAGTCGACGTCTGGATGGTAGTGGTAGATGGAATGCCAGCAGATGATGTAGCCACCATGGAAACAACCGCAGCGCTTGTACTTGTAACCTGTACAGAAGTAGGAACGATAGACATACCAGACAGTGCAGCCGGAGCAAAACGTACCATCCTTGAAGTCTCTCCAGCTCCCATACCAGCACCTGTCCTTTCCCGTCTTGAACGTCGTATCAGCTTATGTATATCTTCTTCCTCTTCTGACTCATCATCATCCTCCGTTCTCTTTCTCTTCCCAAACGTTCTCTCTCGAGACACCATCAACCGTCTCCCCTCATTCATGATCTCATCCAAATCTGAGTAAGCCATCGACGTAGCTGCTCTAGTAACACTCACACCCGAACCTTGTGCAGCAGAGACCTGCACCTCTTCATGTGTATCCATATCGAAATAACCTTGACCTCCAAAGACAGCATCAAGATCTATGTCCTCTGCAGCCGACACAACAGGCACAGCAGATGCAGCTTGAGTTGCTCTTGCCTGTCGCGGTTGAGGATCTCTGAACTCGTCCCCACCAGCAGGAACATACTCTGGGTTGATTAAAAACCCAAACAGTGGAGTATGCCTTGGACGACGTTCAGGGTTGCTCCTCGCACTCGAAGTGCGGCATTGAGCAAAGATACGTTTGCTCACAGATTCCACGTATCTGATCGGTCGTCTCTGAGGTAGATTCGGAGCCACATGGTTCAATATCATCTGGATGAAACGTGGATACATAATGAACCGCTCCCGAGCCATCGCCCTTCTCTGTCTGTCAATCTCGTAAAAGACCATCTGACTAAAACTATAGCGTTTATTGTTAGTCAGTGCAGTCATTGCGGACTGCATGGTCGCACCCATACCGTCAGTGCCTGCCTTCCTTCCTGACATGCAAACTATCATGACGTGCATAAGGAAGCGCCACTGATCAAGTAGAAAACCCTTCCGTCTCTGTGTATCGCCTAATGGACCAGAATAGCCCATTCGGAGAAACTCTCCATCACGAAACGGAGCCACAAACTCAGTTGGGTCGTCCCTCGTCTCTTCTCCAAACCGTAACGCCACCCGAATCTGTTCAGAATTGAACTGAACCTGTTGATTGTTCACAGTCGCTCGCATGACCGGGGGCTCAACACGACAATCGTATTCTACCGTCTGCCAAAAGTCTTCGATATTTGGTAAGGATATCGGCAGAGTGTTCGTGATAGCATGAAAAATCCTCGAGCGTATGAGGAAAGTAATAATCTCGCGGTAATCCTCAACGCCGCTCGCTTCCGGGTCAAGGGTGATGTACATATTGTGACCCGGGAAAAATTGTCGTTGGTTATCACCATCGTCTCCTCCTGCACCTCCAGCACCAGCTACTGCAGCCATATCTGCAACAAACGAACCAAGTTAGATAAACGTTAATGAATAACACAAGTTCGCTGGTTACCATGAGCGAAGTTGTGATAAACTCTGTATAGGCGAAGTTAAAGATGAGGCGAAGTTGGGAACAACTTCGCTTCAGCTTTAAGTTCGTCTAATTAATATTAAGTAAAAATGATCTAGGCGAAGTTAATGTTAACTTCGCCTCATCACAACATCGCCTCAGGCGAATTTAAGTTTCAGGCGAAGTTATCCTCAGGCGAACTTAAGCTTCAGGCGAAGTTACGGATAACTTCGCCTAAACCCTAACTTCGCCTGAATCTGAAACGGCGACAGTAAGGTTAATCAAACATCGGAAAATCTGGGATTTTGGTTAAGTTTGAAGATCAAGCACCCCGAAAAACATGGTTTTAAGGTTTTCTAGACGATTAGAATGGTTCTTAACACGTAAAAACAAGTTTTGAAAATCGGTTTTTAAATTCCGATGGTCCGAGGTTTCGAAATCGGTCCAAACGACCCCTGATTAGCATGAATGAACATGGAATATATAATAAATCGACATCTCGAACCTTGAATCTTAATGAAATCTGGGAAAATAACTCGGAATCGAAATAAACAATAAGTTCGCCGGAAAATCAGTAAGTTCGCCGGATAAGTTCGCTGTGTTTTGAGAAGTGATGAACAGTTTTGACTTTTGAACATCCTTATATTGGGTCTGGGTTATACAGGCGAAGTTACGGATAACTTCGCCTAGGCGAAGTTATTCACAACTTCGCCTGTTTAACAACATCGCCTATATTTACAAAATCAAACCTTATAATTTGAACATTTTTCAATTAACTCTTTAAAACTTCCCTTTAAGAAATAAATGACATGATCAATTCTAAGTAACCAGTTAAAAAATCATAAAACTATCTAAGTACAAAAACTTAAAAAATTTAAAGTATAAGGGATCAAATTTCAGTCTAGTTAGGGACTACCACGTTTTAAGAAAAGATCCGAACAGGAATCATACTAATTACGTGACTGTCACATAGATCCGTGTTTAGCTGTATTATGACATATAGAGACAGGTTGTAAGCAGGTATAACTTAAAGTGGTTTTCATCGTTTCTCTGATACGAGTTAGGTTCGATTAAGCCTCAAAATTTAAGTGGGCAACAACTCAGAAATATTGATGCCTCCTATCTCTCCTCAAAGCGTATTTGGCTTTCCCCAAGTCACCCCGAATTGACCTCGACCCATAGTGTCTGATTTTGTAAGTACTCTTCTTCTGGTTCCCGTTCTTCTTCTTACTCTAAGATTGAGAAGTCTTGATATTTTCAGCTCTAGAATGTTTCAATACTCAAAATTTTTTTTTTTTTTAACTTACAAATTTACAAAGACTTCAGAGTAGTAAATAACTGCAAGTCCCGAATCTGGATCACTGCAGTATCTTGAGACGCTATCTTCACGGGAATCAGAACACACATGGGCTCGTGTATGACTGGGTAATCGCTTTTCTGCCTATCATTCGGAAAGATATATATGAAGACATGCAAAACTCTTAAGGAGTTTCCACGTAAAATCAAGTAGATTTAGTTTGTATCACGTCTACTTTTACGCACCATTAAAAAGTTACCATGACATACAATGACTGTTCTAATGCCTTTTAAGCCTAATAACTTCACTAGTTAAGCACACAGAATCAGTATAACTATCATTTTCCAAGGTTGGATCAATTTTCTATTAAACGTAGCAAATGAACTTCTTACGAAGTAGAAGACTTGAAAAGTAATTTCATTTCCCATTTCTTTCAAAATTTTAACATTAATCGCCCCGACCAAAACAAAGTCTTCAGGTAAACGGCTATCCCGAAGATCCAATGAATCAGCTGGACCGACCACATACTAGTATGTGTCCTTCTAACTAAGTATGATCGACTAATTTTAAGCAAAAGAATGAAAAACTCATCATAAACCGCCCCGGTCACTATCAGTAATCTGGTTAATGGCTATCCTCAAAATCTACAAGTAGAAAATGAGGACCAAAACATATCCGAAGACAAGTCCTTCAAACTGATGTAACCGACATATTTTTAAGCGATTAGTGACGTTTTTTTTTTTTTTTTTTTTTTAAATATCACAAGAAAAGCATGGTTACTCGGGATTGATCATCCCATTCAGTTCAATAAGGTTTTGAAATCTGGATTTGTCAAACGCTTTAGTATATAAATCAGCGAAATTATCAAGCGTATCCACCTTTTCAAGCACAATCAATTTCTTCTCAGCACAATCCCGTATAAAATGATGACGTATGTCAATATGTTTAGTTTTACTATGTTTCACGGGATTGTTAGTTACTGAGATAGCAGCTGTATTATCAATGCAAATAGGAGTAAGTAAGAAATTCAGACCATAGTCGCGCAACTGTTGTTGAATCCAAAGAACCTGAGAGCAGCAGTTGGATGCTGCCATGTATTCTGCTTCACAGGTTGAAATTGCGACTAAAGTCTGCTTCTTGCATTGCCACGACACCAATATGCCACCAAGAAACTGACATCCTCCAGTTGTTGACTTCCGACTCTGATTGTACCCTCCATAATCAGAATCTGTGTAAGCGACTAGCTCCAAGTCTCCTCCTCTCGGGTACCACAACCCCAGCTTCGGCTTGCCCTTGAGATACTGCAGTATCCTCTTTGCACATTTCAAATGAGATTCTTTTGGATTTGCCTGAAAACGTGCATAAAGACAAACAGCAAACATTATATCAGGCCTAGATGCAGTTAAGTACATTAAAGAACCTATTATTGCCCGATATTGAGTTGGGTCCACATCTGCATCACCGTCTACTTCAGCACCCAATTTGTGATTGACGCAGATTGGAGTATCATATGGAGAACTGTCCTCCATCTTGAAGCGCTTGAGCACATCATGAACATACTTCGTCTGATGAATGAACATCCCGTCCTTCTTTTGATCAACCTGCAATCCTAGAAAGAAAGTTAGTTCACCCATAGCACTTATTTCAAACCTTTTCTTCATGACGGCTTCAAACTCCTGACACATGGAGACTTTTGACGCAGCAAATATAATGTCATCCACGTAGACTTGTACCAGCAGGAAGTCGCTTCCATCTCTTTTGAAGAACAACGTGCTATCAATTTTCCCTCTTTCAAAACCATTCTCGAGCAAGTAATCCGATAAAGTTGAATACCAGGCACGAGGTGCCTGATGTAATCCATATAACGCCTTGCTCAATTTGTACACGTGATCTGGAAAGTCTGGGTCAGGAAAACCCGGAGGTTGCTCAACATACATAACCTCATCAACTTTCCCATTCAAAAACGCACTCTTCACATCTAGCTGAAACACCTTCATCTTTTCATAAGCAGCAAACGCTAAAACAATCTTATGGCTTCCAACCTGGCGACAGGAGCGAACACTTCGTTATAATCAATCACCTCTTGTTGATTAAAACCTTTAACGACTAGCCTCGCCTTGTTTCTTATAATAATCCCCTTATCATCTCTCTTGCACTTAAACACCCATTTTGTGCCTATCGCATGCACATTCTTTGGTTTTTCAACCAAAGTCCAAACTTCCATCTTCTCGAATTGAGCCAACTCTTCTTGCATGGCTTCGACCCACGAGCTGTCCTTTTGTAACGATTCCGGCAAATTCAGGTATACCCTAGCCGGAATATACTATTTACGTGTTATTTAATATTGATTAAATGAGTTATAGCACGTTTATACGAATATATATGGTTCACAGTATGAATCATACTCAATTATATAGTGAATCATATTGGAATTACAATTAACCAATGAAGGATTATTGAAACCCGAACAAATCGGGAATTACATTATAGTTGAAATATATAATGTTTAGTGATATTTACGAGGTATTAATGCTTCGGGATAAGTGAATTATAGCACAGAAAAAGGATTTCGATTTATTTGTACGTCGGTACGATAAACGAAACCTTTAACATCAAACCAAGCAAGAGACGATCAATCAAGCCGAAAAAGATGCGTAATTATTAATAATATGATGTTTTAATGTCATGGGCTAAGTTTTTTAAAGTTTTTAAATCAGTTTTATGTAAATTTCATTTTGACCCGAAAAACGACCATTTTAATTTCGTTTCAAGCCGAATTACGAGTTTAAACGAGAAACGAACTGAACCAGATTATCCACAACATTATCCGGATTGTGTAATCCAAATGTGTGGACAATATTTGAGATGTGGGCCCCCCCCCACACCACCACTTAGGCCGGCCACCCCTTTCCCACACATTATACATTTCATTTTTTTTTTACAACAATTCTCTCACAAAAACTCTCTCAAACTCTCTCAAATCTCTAACACTTTCAAGCTTTCTTCCAAGATCATCATAGTTTAACCAAGATTTTGAAGGTATAAGCATGTTACATTACATAATATTTGGTGTTAATTACTTAGTTTTGAGTTGTTTTTGCAAGAACAAAAGGGTTCCAAGTGAAATATGGGTGAAAACCCGAGATGGAACCGGTTCTCGTATGATCAAGGGATGTATACAAGTTATACAAAGGATCTTGATCCAAGTAATTAGTTAAAAGTGTTTAGAATGAATTTTTACGGTTGAAATCTTGTCAAATGAAGTTTCCATGTGAAAGACGGGTGAGAATCCGAGATGAAACCGACTCTTGCATGACCAAGAGATGTATACAAGTTATACAAGGGATCTTGGTCCAAGAAATGAGTAAAAAGAGTCGAGAACGGATTTTTACGGTCAAAATCGTTGTTTTGATGTTTTAACCGACACTAGGAAAGAAATGGCTTGATTGTGGTATAACTTGCTTGGTGTGGTGTTGATGTGCTTGTAAGTGTTGTATCTAGCGGCTAGCAAAGGCTAGAAACCGAGATCCTTGCGATCTAAAGCTAGAAAACACAAAATAGTTCGGTTTTCGTGTGTTTATGAAAAATGACAGATTTACGTGTGCTTAGAGTCGGGTCACGAAATTTCACAGAGATGATCTACACATGAAAATATGAGATCTGTGAATTTTTGGTAATTTTTGGATAAAAGATGAATATTTGGTGAATTTAATGCTCGGTTTTGGCCAAAAATAGTGAAAAATAGCAAAACATGATGAAAAATTCCGGAAAATTTAAGATAAGCTTTTTAAAAAATATAAAAGTCACCCACAAAATTTGAGCTCAGTTGGAAAAGTCTACGTAGGCTTTTCGGTGAAACGCGTTCTAGGGCTTTCTAGCTCGGTTTTGGGTGAAAATGGCTTGAAAAATAAGTTTTAAATTCTGGAAAAATTCCAGAAAGTTATGAGGATGAAAAAGATCATCCCAGAAAAATTTGGGATTTTTCTAAAGTGTTTTGGTATTTTTGATATATTTAGTATTTTAATAAGATTTAAAAATAGATAAATAAATGTGAATATAGGAAAATAAATCTGGGAAAATTTTACAAAATTCCTTACTGTCAAATTAAGTTTTGTGCAAAATTTCAAGACCCGAGACTAATCGGGTAATTATTTGTGCTAAAAAGAACATAAAAAAAACAAGTTTTTAAAGCTTAAAACGTGTAAACCGGCAAAGTTCGCATAAGCGAGCTGACTGGTACATGAAAACTCTAAAAATGGACTATTTCATAAATCTAAGTAAATGAAGTAAAAATAAATCATCCGAAAATAATTCGGATGATTTGGGTAATTTTACCCGATTTTACCGTTTCCGGCACCGAAATACCGGGAACGGGCCCCACGGCCAAACGGGGTGTCAAACCGAGCTATAATTTCATCACCTTAACTAAATTGACTGTCAAACTCTAAGCAATGTCACAATCTGAGTCCTTAGAAGTGTCACGGGGTTAACATTGTCCCCGAATCGAGTACAGTACTGGGTTAACTATGTTCCCAGATGTACCGATTGATACGTATTTAAGTTATGGGAATTATATAGTAACGACTAGATATTATATTACAGATCCAGGCACGTAGCTGTTCCTTATATTACTCACCGACTCACAAAAAGGTGAGTTTTCACGAGCCCCTTTTTAATGAATTGTTTTAATTATATTTTCCCGGGGCGGAAAACATGTCTCATTTAAAGTATTTAAGTACATACCGATCGTATGGAAATACTTGTACAATTATATATATATGGTTTGATGCACAGAATATATAAATTGTTTATCAGGGGTTTTTATTGTTCTGGGGTAACATAGTTCCCAGGGGTTATTATTGTTCTGGGGTAACATAGTTCCCAGGGGTTATTATTGTTCTGGGGTAACATAGTTCCCAGGGGTAGTTATTGTTCTGGGGTAACATAGTTCCCAGGGGTTTTTATTGTTCTGGGGTAACATAGTTCCCAGGGGTTATTATTGTTCTGGGGTAACATAGTTCCCAGGGGTATTTATTGTTCTGGGGTAACATAGTTCCCAGGGGTTATTATTGTTCTGGGGTAACATAGTTCCCAGAAAGTTAATGGAAATGTTCTGGGGTAACATAGTTCCCAGCATGATTATATTGCTAATAAATGATTATTAAAATGATTTGTCAGTGTTTATTTAAATTAGTGAAACTCACCAACTATTCGTAGTTGACCCGTTTTCTTTACATGTTTTCTAGGTATGCCCAAGTTGGATTGATTGATGTGTGCTTAACTATCTGTGCTACCTGTTGGAAGCTTGCTGCTCTATGTTTTGTAATGAATTTATTAATGTCTTATCGGTAAAATATGTGTGTAACACCTAGACAGTAATGAAACTCGCAACAATGTAATATGTTATAAATTAATGTAGTGGTATTTTCTTTATAAGCAATGCTGTTGATATCAGATGTGTCTGTTGCATCCCGTGTACGTTTCCGCTGCGGTTACGGGGTGTTACAGAACTTGGTATCAGAGCCATTGGTTATAAAGAATTAGGATGTCTGAAAAAGATACCTAAAACATAACCAGTAGCTCAAGTATTATAGGATCTGAATATCAACTAATAATATATTGTGACGAGATCGGGATGAACTTGGATGGACAAGTGGGTTATTATGGTCCGGAACATAATAACAGACTTGTCTGCACGAGGGAATTCAGGGGAAGTCACAGGGGACTTAAATAGGTAAAATTGGCAACATATGTGTAAATGTATAATAATATTATTATGTGGCAAAATTGTATAAGTAAGTGCATGATTAATTTAATTATGAATTACACTATGAAAAGGGACTATATGTTTGTTAACTTGTGTGCAGGTAAAAATGGCAAGAACACCTAGTGTGTCGACGGAAGAGGACCCGGAAGAGGTCAGTTCCGGGGCCTCTGGAAGCCCAAGTGTAGCACCCAGCTCCGAGCCTTCGGAGGCTAGTCATAGTACTTCTAGACAGACCACCCCAGCTAGGAGTGCTAGTGTACCCTCCCCTGCTAGGGTTACCAGGTCTCCTACCCCGCCCGCACAACAGACCGCCCGATTCCCCCCAGACACGGTCCCCGCCTCACGGCGCGGATCAGTGCCCCGTATGTTCCGCCCACTGTTACCCCACCCAGATCCACATACCACCGGGGCGAGTCTTCCCGCCCCCAACCCGAGCCTGCAACCCTACCTGTGTGGGGTCTTCCAAGGCAGGAGCGGGACTTGGCGGCTTGGCTACGTGTTCTTACCGAGCAGGTGAACGAGCACTCTGCCGCCCTGGTCGTGGGGGTACAGAGGCGGGCGTACCTCGGGGACAGCATACTGGACCACCAGTATGCTATTAACCAGTTAAAAAGGGAGTGCTCATACTCCCACTGGTTGATCGACCAGATGGAAACCCGAATGCGGGTTATGATGGCGGTGTTGGTGGTGCTGGTGGCGGTGTTGGTGGGGTTGGTTTACCACCATGTGTAGATGTGTTGGATGGTAGAATCTTGAACCGCTTTTTGATACTCCGTGTAAGTAGTTAGTGGTGATACTAACACGGAGTGAATCTTGTTTAATTATAGTACAACCACTGGCCCATAGGGGGTCTCTTGTAGGGCATATCATTATCGATACTTTTGGGTATCATTCAAGCACTGACCCATTGCGGGTTATGTCGAGGATGATACCAACATAGGCCCTTTGTATTAAAACTTAGTTATGTAATGATGACTGGGAAGTATGTAAATGGATGTTTGTGTAATATGTACTAATGTTTATTAATGTATGGAATGTGTTTTGTGTTTCATAATTTGGAATGGTATTAATTATATGTGTTTCCTTGATGTTGTGTAGAATGGCACCGAAACGATCAACGAAAATATCGGAAGTAGATGTGAGCCGTTTGATTGCTCAACAGTTGGAGGCGGCGATACCAGATATAGTATCGCGCATCGCCGCCAGTATTAATAACTCGACCAATCCAACCCCTCCGAGCAATCAAACGCCCATAAATAATGACGGGGAACAAAACGCTAATCCTCCAAGGAATGACAACACTATGCCGAGTAATGACGCACCGCCTACGGTGGTCGCTACCGACAGTAATGGCCCTATCCCTACTGTAGAGACCAACCGCACTGGACCATCCAGGGGTTGTTCAATCAAGGATTTTATGTTATGCAAGCCTTTAGAATTTAACGGGTCGGAAGGACCGAATGGGTTAGTGAAATGGTTAGAGAAAATAGAATCAGTGGTAAATATCAGCAACTGTCCCGAGGATTGTGTCGTTAAGTACGCCACCTGTACGTTCACAGACCATGCCTTGACATGGTGGAACACCATAGTACAGACTCGAGGTCAGGCGGCGACAAACCGCATGACCTGGACAGAGCTTAAGGATCTTGTTTTGAAACATTTCTGCCCAAAGAATGAATTGCAGAAACTGGAACATGAGTTGTGGAACCTAGAGATGCATGGGGCGGACCACTTGGGATATACCAACCGGTTTAATGAACTGTCTCGATTAGTGCCGTGGTTGGTCACCCCAGAGTCAAAGAGGGTGGAACGTTATATTTGGGGACTTACTCCAGTAGTGAGGAGTATAGTTAACGCGGGAGGGCACCAGACGTATGAGGGTGCAGTGACACAGGCTGGTATTGTCACGTATGATTTCTTAAGGAGCGGATCGATAAAGGCGACGGGAGAGTCGGCCGGGGGAAAGCTTGGTACGTATGACAATAGGATCCGAGAGAAACAGCAAGGTAAACGAGCTAGGCCCGCTGCCCAGAGCTATGCCATGACTAGTTCGGGCGGAAGGCAAGAACCGCAGAGGGGAACGTTTCCTAAATGTGGGAAATGTGGTTACCACCATAGTGGCGTGTGCAAGGAGGTGGTGTGCCACCGGTGTGGCAGGGTTGGACACTACGCACCAAATTGTAAGACAAATCTGAACAACCTGAACCGTCAACCGCAACCTATTCGGGCGCAACCATTTAGAACTCAACCAGCCCGACAGCAGAACCCGCAAGGAAACCAGATGGTGACCACTAGCCGTGCTTGCTACGAATGCGGCAGCACGGATCACTTCAAAAGGAACTGCCCGAAACTGAATCAGGGAGGAAACGGGAGACAACTCGCGGGTCAGCCATCAACGTCCAATCCGGCGCGAGGCCGGGCATTTGTGATGGGAGCGAACGAGGCGCGCCAGGACCCCAGCGTAGTGACAGGTACCTTCCTCGTCTCTGATCATTACGCTTCTGTATTATTTGATACAGGCGCCGATAGAAGTTTTGTCTCCGTTAGGTTCCTTTCGATAGCAAACCTTCCTATTGGTGAAACCATAGAACCCTACACCGTAGAGGTCGCTAACGGTAAAACCATGATAGTTAATCGGATTGTTCGGAATTGCCCTTTTATTCTGAGCGAACAATCCTTCCTGATTGACTTGTTACCGGTAGAATTGGGTAGTTTTGACGTGATAGTGGGAATGGATTGGTTGGCTCGTAATAGGGTAGAAATAAACTGTGAAAAGAAAACCGTCAAGATCCGGGTGTCGGATGACGAGGAGGTATTAGTGCAGGGAGAAAAATCCGGCACCATGATACCATTTATATCCCACCTCAAGGTGTTGAAATATATACGTCAGGGATGTGTGGCGTATCTAGCGAGCCTGACGGCCGCTGATTCTGAGGAAAAACGGGTGGACGATATTCCCGTGGTACGCGAATTTCCACAAGTTTTTCCAGAGGAACTTCCTGGATTACCGCCAACCCGACAGGTCGAATTCAGAATCGATCTGTTACCTCAAGCCGGCCCTGTTGCTAAGGCCCCTTACAGACTTGCACCGTCCGAGATGCAAGAACTATCCAACCAGTTGCAGGAATTGTTGGATAAGGGATTTATACGTCCCAGTTATTCCCCGTGGGGTGCACCTGTACTATTTGTGAAAAAGAAGGACGGAAGCCTTCGAATGTGCATTGACTACAGGGAATTGAACAAATTAACCATCAAAAATAGATATCCTCTTCCCCGAATCGATGATTTGTTCGACCAACTACAAGGTGCGAGCTATTTCTCAAAAATTGATCTTAGATCGGGATACCACCAAGTTAGAATTCAAGAGGAGGATATCCCAAAAACCGTGTTTCGGACTCGCTACGGCCACTACGAATTTTTAGTTATGCCTTTTGGGCTAACAAATGCGCCAGCGGTGTTCATGGATCTCATGAACCGAGTCTGTAAACCCTATCTCGACAAGTTCGTCATTGTATTTATTGACGATATTTTGATATACTCGAAGAGTAAAGAGGAGCACGAGCAACACTTAAAGTTAGTTTTAGAGCTCCTGGATCAGGAGAAGTTATATGCAAAATTCTCCAAGTGTAACTTCTGGTTACAAGAGGTGCAATTTCTCGGTCATGTTATAAACCACCAAGGAATACACGTTGATCCGAGTAAGGTTGAAGCTATTAAGAATTGGCAAGCGCCTAAATCTCCGAAGGAAATCCGCCAATTCTTAGGCTTAGCTGGATACTATCGTCGATTTATAGAGGACTTTTCCAGCATCGCCCAACCTTTAACCCTCCTGACTCAAAAGGATCGGAAATATGAATGGGGGTGAAGAGCAGGAAACGGCGTTTCAAACGCTAAAACAAAGATTGTGCCAAGCGCCAATCTTAAGTCTTCCCGACGGAGACGATGGATTTGTTGTATATTGTGACGCATCCCGTAAAGGGTTAGGATGCGTGTTAATGCAAAATAAAAAGGTCATAGCCTATGCGTCTCGACAGTTAAAAGTTCATGAGAAAAACTACACTACTCATGACTTGGAACTGAGAGCAGTCATCTTTGCACTTAAAATCTGGAGACACTATCTCTACGGTACAAAGTGCACCATATTCACTGATCATAAAAGTTTGCAACACATATTCGATCAGAAAGAACTGAATATGAGGCAACGAAGATGGGTCGAGTTGCTGAGTGACTATGACTGTGACATACGATATCACCCTGGCAAGGCTAACGTTGTAGCCGATGCCTTGAGTAGAAAGGATCGAGTCAAGCCACTACGTGTGCGAGCGTTGGGGATGATAGTCCAGTCGAACCTTTCAGATTTGATTCGAGTCGCTCAACGCGAGGCGTTGAAAGAGGGCCAATTGGATAAAGAAGGACTTTACGGGAATGAGAAGAATTTCGAACAGCGTGTGGACGAAATTCTTTATTTCAAAAATCGGATTTGGATCCCGACCCTCCATGACCTTCGTGATTTGATCATGGATGAAGCACATAAATCGAAATATTCCATACATCCGGGATCAGATAAAATGTACAAGGATGTGAAAGAATTTTACTGGTGGCCAGGTATGAAAAAGGATGTAGCCACATACGTCGGCAAGTGTACGACGTGTGCGAGGGTTAAGGCGGAGCACCAGAAACCTTCGGGAATGTTGCAACAGCCAGAAATTCCCGAATGGAAGTGGGAGCAGATCACAATGGATTTTGTGACACACCTCCCCAAGACACCCCGAGGTCATGATGCGATTTGGGTAATCGTGGATCGATTAACCAAATCGGCACATTTTATTCCAATTAGGAATACTTTTAACACTGAGAGACTTGCGCAAATTTATATAAATGAAATAGTGTCTCGTCATGGCATCCCCATCTCGATCATCTCCGATAGGGATAGCCATTTCACCTCCAAACTTTGGCAAGCTGTCCAAGAAGCGTTGGGAACACGTATTGACCTAAGCACAGCTTACCACCCTCAGACCGATGGTCAGTCTGAGAGGACCATTCAAACTTTGGAGGATTTGCTTCGTGCTTGCGTACTGGACTTTAAGGGAAATTGGGATCAACATCTCCCACTCGTTGAATTTTCCTATAATAACAGTTATCACAGCAGTATAAAGGCAGCACCTTATGAAGCATTGTATGGGCGGAAGTGCCGATCACCACTTTGCTGGTCTGAAGTGGGTGACCCGCAGATCATTAGATCGGATCTGGTCCAGGAGACGACCAGCAAGATTCTTGAAATTAAGAACAACCTAAAAGCCGCGCGGGATCGGCAGAAGAGTTATGCTGATACCCGTCGAAAACCGTTGTCATTTGAGAAGGGTGAAAAGGTATATTTGAAAGTATCACCCTGGAAAGGAGTGGTCAGGTTTGGAAAGGCGGGGAAGTTGGCCCTAGATATATTGGACCATTCATTATTACTGCAAAGATCGGTCCGGTAGCTTACCGACTAGAACTGCCTGAGGAACTAAGTGCAGTTCATAACGTGTTTCATGTGTCGAATTTGAAAAGATGTCTGACGGATGAGACATCGGTGTTACGCTTAGAGGGTGTTCTAATAAGTGATAGGCTCAACTTCGTAGAGGAGCCCATCGAAATAGTGGACGGTAAGATCAAGCAACTTAGACACAATAAGATCTCGTTGGTCAAAGTTAGATGGAATTCGCAACGAGGCCCAGAATTTACTTGGGAACGAAAGGATGAATTTCGGAAGAAATACCCCCAACTATTTCCTCAAAAGGAAGTAGTTGACGCATAAAATTTCGAGGACGAAATTTTTATAACGGGGGGAGAATGTAACGATTCCGGCAAATTCAGGTATACCCTAGCCGGAATATACTATTTACGTGTTATTTAATATTGATTATATGAGTTATAGCACGTTTATACGAATATATATGGTTCACAGTATGAATCATACTCAATTATATAGTGAATCATATTGGAATTACAATTAACCAATGAACGATTATTGAAACCCGAACAAATCGGGAATTACATTATAGTTGAAATATATAATGTTTAGTGATATTTACGAGGTATTAATGCTTCGGGATAAGTGAATTATAGCACAGAAAAAGGATTTCGATTTATTTGTACGTCGGTACGATAAACGAAACCTTTAACACCAAACCAAGCAAGAGACGATCAATCAAGCCGAAAAAGATGCGTAATTATTAATAATATGATGTTTTAATGTCATGGGCTAAGTTTTTTTAAGTTTTTAAATCAGTTTTATGTAAATTTCATTTTGACCCGAAAAACGACCATTTTAATTTCGTTTCAAGCCGAATTACGAGTTTAAACGAGAAACGAACTGAACCAGATTATCCACAACATTATCCGGATTGTGTAATCCAAATGTGTGGACAATATTTGAGATGTGGGCCCCCCCCACACCACCACTTAGGCCGGCCACCCCTTTCCCACACATTATACATTTCATTTTTTTTTTACAACAATTCTCTCACAAAAACTCTCTCAAACTCTCTCAAATCTCTAACACTTTCAAGCTTTCTTCCAAGATCATCATAGTTTAACCAAGATTTTGAAGGTATAAGCATGTTACATTACATAATCTTTGGTGTTAATTACTTAGTTTTGAGTTGTTTTTGCAAGAAAAAAAGGGTTCCAAGTGAAATATGGGTGAAAACCCGAGATGGAACCGGTTCTCGTATGATCAAGGGATGTATACAAGTTATACAAAGGATCTTGATCCAAGTAATTAGTTAAAAGTGTTTAGAATGAATTTTTACGGTTGAAATCTTGTCAAATGAAGTTTCCATGTGAAAGACGGGTGAGAATCCGAGATGAAACCGACTCTTGCATGACCAAGAGATGTATACAAGTTATACAAGGGATCTTGGTCCAAGAAATGAGTAAAAAGAGTCGAGAACGGATTTTTACGGTCAAAATCGTTGTTTTGATGTTTTAACCGACACTAGGAAAGAAATGGCTTGATTGTGGTATAACTTGCTTGGTGTGGTGTTGATGTGCTTGTAAGTGTTGTATCTAGCGGCTAGCAAAGGCTCGAAACCGAGATCCTTGCGATCTAAAGCTAGAAAACACAAAATAGTTCGGTTTTCGTGTGTTTATGAAAAATGGACAGATTTACGTGTGCTTAGAGTCGGGTCACGAAATTTCACAGAGATGATCTACACATGAAAATATGAGATCTGTGAATTTTTGGTAATTTTTGGATAAAAGATGAATATTTGGTGAATTTAATGCTCGGTTTTGGCCAAAAATAGTGAAAAATAGCAAAACATGATGAAAAATTCCGGAAAATTTAAGATAAGCTTTTTATAACATATAAAAGTCACCCACAAAATTTGAGCTCAGTTGGAAAAGTCTAAGTAGGCTTTTCGGTGAAACGAGTTCTAGGGCTTTCTAGCTCGGTTTTGGGTGAAAATGGCTTGAAAAATAAGTTTTAAATTCTGGAAAAATTCCAGAAAGTTATGAGGATGAAAAATATCATCCCAGAAAAATTTGGGATTTTTCTAAAGTGTTTTGGTATTTTTGATATATTTAGTATTTTAATAAGATTTAAAAATAGATAAATAAATGTGAATATAGGAAAATAAATCTGGGAAAATTTTACAAAATTCCTTACTGTCAAATTAAGTTTTGTGCAAAATTTCAAGACCCGAGACTAATCGGGTAATTATTTGTGCTAAAAAGAACATAAAAAAAACAAGTTTTTAAAGCTTAAAACGTGTAAACCGGCAAAGTTCGCATAAGCGAGCTGACTGGTACATGAAAACTCTAAAAATGGACTATTTCATAAATCTAAGTAAATGAAGTAAAAATAAATCATCCGAAAATAATTCGGATGATTTGGGTAATTTTACCCGATTTTACCGTTTCCGGCACCGAAATACCGGGAACGGGCCCCACGGCCAAACGGGGTGTCAAACCGAGCTATAATTTCATCACCTTAACTAAATTGACTGTCAAACTCTAAGCAATGTCACAATCTGAGTCCTTAGAAGTGTCACGGGGTTAACATTGTCCCCGAATCGAGTACAGTACTGGGTTAACTATGTTCCCAGATGTACCGATTGATACGTATTTAAGTTATGGGAATTATATAGTAACGACTAGATATTATATTACAGATCCAGGCACGTAGCTGTTCCTTATATTACTCACCGACTCACAAAAAGGTGAGTTTTCACGAGCCCCTTTTTAATGAATTGTTTTAATTATATTTTCCCGGGGCGGAAAACATGTCTCATTTAAAGTATTTAAGTACATACCGATCGTATGGAAATACTTGTACAATTATATATATATGGTTTGATGCACAGAATATATAAATTGTTTATCAGGGGTTTTTATTGTTCTGGGGTAACATAGTTCCCAGGGGTTATTATTGTTCTGGGGTAACATAGTTCCCAGGGGTTATTATTGTTCTGGGGTAACATAGTTCCCAGGGGTAGTTATTGTTCTGGGGTAACATAGTTCCCAGGGGTTTTTATTGTTCTGGGGTAACATAGTTCCCAGGGGTTATTATTGTTCTGGGGTAACATAGTTCCCAGGGGTATTTATTGTTCTGGGGTAACATAGTTCCCAGGGGTTATTATTGTTCTGGGGTAACATAGTTCCCAGAAAGTTAATGGAAATGTTCTGGGGTAACATAGTTCCCAGCATGATTATATTGCTAATAAATGATTATTAAAATGATTTGTCAGTGTTTATTTAAATTAGTGAAACTCACCAACTATTCGTAGTTGACCCGTTTTCTTTACATGTTTTCTAGGTATGCCCAAGTTGGATTGATTGATGTGTGCTTAACTATCTGTGCTACCTGTTGGAAGCTTGCTGCTCTATGTTTTGTAATGAATTTATTAATGTCTTATCGGTAAAATATGTGTGTAACACCTAGACAGTAATGAAACTCGCAACAATGTAATATGTTATAAATTAATGTAGTGGTATTTTCTTTATAAGCAATGCTGTTGATATCAGATGTGTCTGTTGCATCCCGTGTACGTTTCAGCTGCGGTTACGGGGTGTTACACCTTTAAAGCCATTTGATAATTCTTCGGTTCAATCTGGCTTATAAAGCAGGTGTACAGGCATTCATTGATTATTCCTGTCTCCTTAATGCTTGTATAAACACAGGTGTGTTCATTCAAGCTACTTCTCGTTTGTACACCTGAGGACACATCACCAATCACATTATCCAAAGGGTGATCTTTATGAATTCTCGTGGTCGGAACAGAACCGACATGCAAATTATCTTCTAAATTAGAAGAGATCTCGTCAATGGTTGTCTCTGGCTGAGAGTGAAATGGATTGATAAATTCTTCTTCAGTCGAGGCAGCAGGGGTACCAGTAGAGTTTGATGAGGAAGGTTGACATTTATCAATCAACTGTCTTTGCAATAGATTTTCTTCCTCATCAAGTATCATCTTCATTGCAATTCTTTCTTCTTCTTCAGAAATTTCAAAATCTGGTATGTTAAAAGACTTAAAAAGCTTAACATAGTCGAAAAGCTCAGCAGGTCCATTGCTTGGTTTTGGCGGTTGGTAACTTGTGATGTCGGTGTTACACACCACCTCCACCTTGCAGGTCGAAGTATTGAAGACACGTCTGTTGGGAGTACCAACAACATAACCGACTAAGATTCCTTCATCGGCTACTTCGCCAAATTTAGAATTTGTCTTCAAGATCGAACAAGGGGACCCGAATGGTTCAAGACCACTCAAGTTGGGCTTCCTTCCATGCATAAGCTCGTAACACGTTTTACCAAGTCTCTTAACAGTTAACACTCTATTCAGAACATAGCAGGCTGTAGCAACTACTTCAGCCCAGAACATCACAGGAAGCTTCGAATCTGCCAGCATAGTTCTGGCTCCTTCAATTAAAGTTCGGTTCTTCCTTTCAGCCACTCCATTCTGTTGCGGAGTATACGGAGCGCTGTATTGGTGTTCGATTCCTTTCTGAAGACAGAAGATCTCCATCTCAAAATTCTTGAACTCCGTTCCATTGTCACTCCTGATGAACTTAACTGTTTTACCCATGACGTTCTCAACTTTGGTAATCAAATTCTTCACCATTTGAGCCGTCTCATCTTTCGATTTCAGAAAATATACCCACGAATATCGCGAGTAGTCATCAGTGATCACCAAGCAGTAAGAAGTACCTCCTAGACTTTTTGCATACACGGGACCGAAGAGATCCATGTGAAGCAGTTCTAGAGTACTGGCAATAGAGTTGACCTTCTTGGTGAGATGGGACTTCTTGTGTTGCTTTCCCTTCTTGCATGCTATACATTTGTCTTCAAAGTTAAAACTTTTCAAGGGAACGCCCATCACAAGTCCATTCCTGACAATGTTGTTCATCTTCCGAAGATGAATGTGCCCCATTCTCCTGTGCCACAGTTCGGATTCCGATTCGCTTGCTTTCGTCATTAAACATGATTCTTCCGTGGCCATTTCAATAGACCTCATATCCAACACATAAGTATTTGTATCACGTGGAGCTTTCATCACTATCCACTCGTCTGGTATCTGAAAACCAGGCTTCAACACGATCGCCTCATTCTTCGTGAAATGAACAGTGTACTCCTTATCACAAATCTGCGACACACTCAGCAGATTGTGCTTCAACTCTTCTACAAAGTTCACATTCTCAAGAGTCATTTTTCCATTGGACACCGTTCCTCTTCCAGTAATTCTGCCTCCACTTTCACCGGCAAAGCTAACTCTCGCTCCTTGAACAGGTTTTAAGTCGTGCAACAAGTATTTGTTACCCGTCATGTGCCGGGAACAGCCGCTATCTACAATCCAAAGACTGTGGGCAGCCCTGTTCAACTGTTCCTGCACAATAAAGCAAAGGATTAGAATCTAGGGACCCAAGACCAATTGGTCTTGGATCTATACATCCCGTACTTCTGCTTTCCAAAGTTAGCATCTGGATAATTCCTGTCAGTCCTATTAGGAAATCTCCTTGGAAATTGAGTGTGAGGCCTTCCAAATCTATGTATATTGAAAGTATTATATCTCGTGGTTTGGTTATTAGCATTGTTAAACTGAGGTTTGTTTCTGTGAAAACCTGAATTAGTTACATTTCGGAACTTTGAAGGGTTTTCATTTTTAGCTGTACTAAAATTACCATTAGGCTTATGCTCAGTTTTAATAGGCCTCACACCTCTGAATTTCGGCGTCAGAGGGCAATCTGCAACAAGATGTCCTAACTTATTACACCTAAAACAACACCTATGCTCCATTTTCTTTTCAAAGGTTGTTTTGGATGTCGAGGCTGTGTTACCGGCCGTTCGTCTCACAAAAGGTGGGACGTACGGGTTGAGTGGAGTACTCTTTTTATAAGTTTTATCTTTTTCTCCACCAGTGGGTAACACTACCTTCTCTTTTGTCTTACCTGATTCGGACAACTTATCCGAATCTGATGAGATTGGACTCGTAACAGAAATTTTCACACTTGAAACAGGCGAACTCGTTTCGCCACTACTAACACTTGGTTCTTTACTTGTAACCTTGATTGGAACTGTCTGAGGAAGTTCAAAATCAACAGATTTCTGAACACTAGGGTTAAAAGTGTAATTGTGGTTATAAGGTGGTGGAACCTCGTGATAACCAATTCCTCCCCTCTTCGCAGAGGAATCTTGACCACTAACAAGGTGATCAAGAATAGCTGAGGAATTTCTGAACTGCTTAAGTTTTCGGTTCAGTTCCACCACTTTCACCTGGTGGTCAGCAATCTGCTTTTCTCGTTCAGCAATCAGTTTAGTCTTTTCTTCTAAAACCTCATAACTTAGATCAATTACTTCAATTTTTTCAGCAAGTTTTGTTTTTAAGCTTTTAACATCTTTTACACACGCTTTTATTTTAACTTTGTAACTGTTTTCTCTTGCTTTCATAAAGTGATGATCTTCTTTAAGAGTTTTAAATTCAGCATCTAAACGAACATACTGATCAGTTAAGGTAGCAAGTTGCTCAGACAAATTCTCACATTTAGTACAAATAGGTTTAGAACTTACCTCGGAGAGTTGATCATTGTTATCTGCCATGAAAGCTTTTTCCTTACCAGTAGCTTTCTCTTCTCCGGTAATCTTCTCACATTCTTCATTCTCAACCTTAGCCATATTTGCCTGCTCACTAGTTTCATTCGAATGCAGGTTCCAGTTGTATTCACCTGCTTCTCTGGACATCATGGCATTGACTTCTTTACTACTCCCAGTGTGCTGTGCAGACCGGCCTAGACCACGTTCAACTCGCTCATTTTTGCACTCTTTGGCAAAGTGCCCGTTTTGTTGACAGTTATAGCACCTCACCTTAGACTTGTCGAACCCTGGCCTGCCACCAACAAACTTTCTCCCCGTCTTTCTCATAAACTTCTTCACTCTCCTCACTATCATGGCCATCTGCCATTGTAAATCCATTTCCTCCAGATCATCAACATCGATCTGGTCATAGTCTTCATCCAGCATCGCTGGATCAACAACCTTTCCTTGAATATAGTTTTCATATGAAGCAATAAACGAAGCAAAGATGCCAAACTGCTCTTCAGCAGATTTGACGCTCATTGGCATCTTAGAGTAATTATTGCTTGAGGAACTTGAGGATCCACTACTCTTGCTTGCTGTCTGTTGAGTACCACTTGATCCACCCGCAACAAAGCAAACATCCCCATTTGAGTTTACTGACACATGCCCCTCCTGTGAAGACTTGGCACCCGACTCGCCCTTCGAGTAGTAGGCGGCAGAATCAGTCTTTGAACTTGAATTGGAGTTTACTTTAGCACCGTACATGCCAGGATCTTGAACCTGATCCATAGATGTTTCTTTTCTTACCATATTAAGCTCAAAAGTTCTGAGCTTGTTGACAGTGGTTTCAAGATCATAAGTAGGGAAGTCCTTGTCTTCCCTCATCAGTACAGTATACATCTTCCATTTTGGTGGGAGGGCATCGAGAAGCTTTTCCACAATCTCTTCTTCTCGGTAGGAAATGGAGTAGTTACTCAATTCAGTCATTAGATGATAATATCGAGTGATAATATCATCAAGAGATTCGTTCTTCAAGTACTTAAAGACTGAAAATTGAGTTTTGAGCAACTTTATCTTTGAAGCCCGAATACCTACATTCCCTTCAAATCTGTTCTCAAGAGCTTCCCAAATCTCTCTAGCTGATGTATACTTTCTGAACGTATGGAGGATCTCCTGTGGAAGAGCCATTGTGATTGCAGCATGAGCCTTGCTTTCGGCTTCATACATCTTTTTCTCCTCCTCTTCCATTTTACTGTATTTCTTGATTTGGTCTCGACCCTCATACTCCATGACTGGTGGAATATATCCATCTTGGATGCATACCCACATTTTCGCATCCTGGTACTTAACGTATTGTATGAACCGATCCTTCCACGCGACAAAATCGGTTCCCTTCAGCAACCTTGGGGCCTTTGTAGCTGACCCCGCTTCAACTTCCATCTTTACAAGCTCCGATATGTTGATCGACGACATCCTTCTTGAAGACTAAGAAACCCGAAAAATTCTGAGTAGGCGAAGTTAAAAAATATTTTCTTCTGAACAGTACTGTAGGCGAAGTTAAGGATAACTTCGCTTAAGTAATAACTTCGCTGGATCTTTCTTAAATTCGCGTGACTGGGCGAAGTTGAGAATAACTTCGCTTAGGGTAAGCGAACTTAGAAAGTAGGCGAACTTGAAGAAAAATTCACTGAGCTAGGCGAACTTGATGAGAACTTCGCTAAGTTAGGCGAAGTTGAGGAGGTAGGCGAAGTTGTAAATTACTTCGCTTCTCCTTATATCTTCGCCGAAACCCTACGTATCCTGACGGCAACTTCGCCTGATGAACAGCAACTTCGCCTGACGAACTTAAACTTTCTGCAGATCTGAAAATCGGATTTTAACGAAGTTTTTGACGGTTTAAAAGCTTGAACACACTGGTAGGAGGCTAGAATGAGCAAAAACACCAAAAACTCGTCCCGTGAATAGTCGAAACGGGACAAATTCTACACCCGCGTGGATCAAGTTGATACACAGAAGGCAGAAGTTGTTACAACTTCGCCATTGGCGAAGTTGTTCTAACTTCGCCTAAGTTGTGCTAACTTCGCCTGTGGCGTTCTGCTGGTCTGAATTGCATAGTGACGGTCAGAAAATGCACCAACAGTCTCCCCTTTGACCGTTGCTCTCAATTCTAACAAACACAAAAGATCATCTGTTACAAAACATGCACCAACAGACTCCCTCTTAACTGATGATCTTCTGTTTGCTCATCAACCAGCCGTGTCTGAAACTGTCCTATAGCTTCACAAATCTACCAGTCACCCAGCGTCTTCCATATCAGATCTCCCCTTCAGTGTAAGCTTCTCCGACTATAACGATTGAGGTCTTTGAAATGCATGCATCCTCGTGCCAATAGATCATCTCAACCAATCACGTGAGTCCATCTGACTTCACCAACACGTGAAGTTGGGCTTCCTCCACAACTTCACCAACTCGTCGGCATACGATAAGGTTTAATCTTCAACTACTCAACATCAAGTGATCAATTTCATCACAAAACCACCTTGACAGAATCTAACACATGACCATTAATTAATCTGAAGCATCTTCAATCACCAGGGATAACGATCAAGAACATAAACACTTTAATTCCCGATTAAATCCAACTTGTTCCAGAATTTTCACTCTAATAAATGTGCATCACGTTTCAGGATCCAATTCTCGAACGCCTTGAAAATAACATAAATAATATGCTCTGACCGCAATCCAGTAATGATGAAAACCTTCAGTTCAATTTGACTTTCTTCAGTTGGTCAACCTCGAACAACAACAATTTCATTGCCCACAAACACCCAAATATGTGTCAATATCCAGTTTCAATCAATATCCCATTCTCAAACTCAACTCCATATCCAGAGTTGACACGTATTTGTTCACACGTAAGACCAAAAGATAACAAGATCACTCGTTGACGGAACAACATCTTCGGTCTCACAATAATCGTGTACACCTGGCCATACAGACGAAAACACCAAAATAACTTCGCCTGCGGCGCTGTTCGGCTAAAGTTAACATCGCCAGTCCATAACTTCGCCTGGCTATAACTTCGCCTGTCCATAACATCGCCTGACTGATAAGCGAACTTGTGAGGTAGGCGAAGTTGTGGATAACTTTGCTTAACCTTATATCTTCGCTGAAACCCTACGAACAGTGACGGCAACTTCGCCTGATGAACAATAACTTCGCCTGCGGCGCTGTTCGGCCAGAAACGCACAGAAACCTGCCAGAAACACCAAAACGCAGATCTCGAACCATAGCATAAGAGCCTAAGGCTCTGATACCAATTGTAGTTTCCCTGGACGGATCACACGAGATATCCCGATATACACAGGTGCGGAATCCCTGTGTAGATCGTTACGGACGTAGAACACAAACACACGAACACACGAAAATGATACGAACTAACACACGTTATATTAATAACTTAACACGTGATATAATCACAGTTACAGACTCTCGACCTCACGTCACTTGACTCACTGAATTACACGAACTCGAACTACCACAAAACCATAATCCGTAACCTATATAAATACACGACAACTTCGCCTCAGGCGAAGTTGTCCATAACTTCGCTTGTTCAACAAGTTCGCCTAGGCGAACTTGTTAACAACTTCGCTTGGTTAACAAGTTCGCCTAAGCGAACTTGTCAACAACTTCGCTTTAAACAAACAAATACATAAACAATATTACAGACTCGATTACAGACACTAGACATATGAACTACTGACATTTATGCACCAACAGTGTATGTCTTAATGACAAATGTGATAGTTATGAATGTATGCTTGACAGTACGTGGACGACCTTCGGGTATTGCACGTATTGTTAAGGCAAGTATAGTGTAGTATGTATAATATGTTTATGTGAATACGGAAGTATGTACGACTATGATATGTATGATATTGAATGTATGGATGTTATAATGAAGATGATAATGAAAGGTACGGTAAGGTTAAAGGGTTGAATACCCTAATAATATACGCAAAGGTTAAAAGGGTTGCATACCCTAATAATATATGCGAAGGTTAAAGGGTTGCATACCCTAAAAATATATGCGAATGTTAAAGGGTTGCATACCCTAATAGTATATGCGAAGGTTAAAGGGTTGCATACCCTAATAATATATGTGAATGTTAAAAGGGTTGCATACCCTAATAATATATGTGAAGGTTAAAGGGTTGCATACCCTAATAATATATGCGAAGGTTATTGGCTTAATGCTCTTTAAAACGTAAAGTATAGTTATGCAAGTATGAATGTATGAAGCATGTACGAAAGTATGTAGTTATGAATATGTTGTATGTGGTATGATTAACTAGAACTCACTCAGCGTAGCTGATTTTTTGTATGAACGCAGGGGAGTAGAATGAGACAGCTGGCTTGAGCGGGGGCACATGGCAGAAAATAAGAGTCTGGCATCTGAAGATCTAAGACGTTCTTAATTAATGTTTTTGATTTGAAAGACAATTTGTTCGTTAAAGACAAAGTTATGGATGTGATTGTAATGTTTATGAATTTTTTTAATATTCTGCGAAAGTTTTAATTAACTATTTTATTTAGAACTGTGTTTATGAGTAAATCCAACGTTCAAAGTGAGGCACCGGTAACGGGGCCTTACATTCATACATAATCATATAAGGCATACACTTACCACTTAAGGTAAGTGTATTAACTAATCACATCGAGTATGCACACAGACTCGAAAACATAACAAGGAAGGGGGTAGAAACTCACCTGAACTCGGTTACGTTCACAGTTTATGGTTATTACTTTCTTGAGCTGTTCGCGACTAGCTGTATAAGAATTACACGTATCAATTTAACTATCACTACCCATATCTTGTTTCTAGTTTAATTATTACCCTCAACGAAGGGGGTTCGGGAGCAGCGCCCCTGGCAGCGGGGTTCTAGGGGCGGCAGCCACTAGCGGGGTCCAAGGGGCAGAGCCCCTGGCTGGGGTTAAGGTGCCAAGTCAGCTTGGAACATTTTCCATTAGGATTTCATGATAATATTTTATTGTATCCTTTAAGGTATCTTCTATAAATTAATAAAGTTCAAGGGCTATTTTGTAATTAAATCATTCTTCCATAACTCCAGAGACTGTTATGTCATTCTTTGAATCTTATAATTTGTTAGCCAGTTCTTTAACGAATGGGGTTCATTCGTTACTTCTTGACTTTATAATGAATTGAACTTTATAACGAACTGGTCATTATAACGAATTGGACCTTTGTAACGAACTAAACCTTATAATGAACCAGTCCTCATAAAGAATTGGACCTTATAATGAACCAGTCCTCATAACGAATTGAACCATATAACGAACTCGGGCTAGTTCGTCATTCTTTCATTAACGAATCAATTCACGAATTAGGGCTAGTCCGTTAGACCTCCGTTAACGAATTAGGGTTAGATCAGAGAATGTCAGAAACATGCTCTGACATTCCCTTCCTCGTACCCATCTTTTCCGTCGCCATCATCGCCGGAAAAAAGTGCGGCGGCCAGAAAAACGTATTTTCGCACCGTTTTTACCGTTTTTTATCCCGTATGATCCAGATCTGAGCTAGGGTGACCCCTAAGCTCATTTTTTGACTGGTTCATACCCGATTCCATCCGGATCTCATGACTTTAACGGTTTAGGGTGTCGGCTCGTCGTTTCGCGACTAGATCCAGTGGGTTTGGATCCATACAATATCATACTATCAGTACCTCGGGTTGAGAATCGATTCTTCTTCTTGGTTTCAGCTAGAGAGAGAAAGTGGGATGAGAGAGAGCTAAGTGTGTGTTTTTGATGGTGTATGGAGTTAGTGGAAATGAATGGATTAATGCATAAGTTTGGTTTATATACTATGGGTCATGGGCTAAGCCCATGGTCTTTTCTTCCTTCCTTTTTAATCCAAGTCCATAACCCATATCTATTTAACCCAACACTAGCCCGACTCATAATAACTCATATTTTTATTTCATTAACCGGAATGATAAAACGGGATGTTACAAGTCTTCCCTCCTTAAAGAGGTTTCATCCCCGAAACCTAACTATTACATAAAAAAATCTGGATACAACTTGCGCATCTCTTCTTCAACTTCCCAGGTAGCATCCGATCCCTTACGATGATTCCATATCACCTTTACCAAAAAGATAACATTATGACGAAGTTGTTTCTCCTTGCGGTCGACTATCTCTATTGGTTGCTCGATGTAGTTCAATTGTTCATCAACCTCAATGTCCATTAATGGCACATGAGAGGTGTCATCTTCCTGACATTTCCTCAGATGAGAAACATGGAAGATTGAATGAATTCCTTCTAACTCTTCGGGAAAATTTAGCTTATAAGCCACTTCACCCACACAATCTATAATCTTAAACGGTCCAACGTACCTCGGACTCAACTTTCCCCTCTTCCTAAAACGAATAATTCCTTTCCAAGGCGAGACCTTGAGCATCACATTGTCACCAACGTTAACCTCAATCGTTCTTCTCCGATTATTAGCATACGACTTTTGACGGTCTTGTGCAGCTATCATTCTTGCCTTGATCTGATCGAACTTTGATGAGGTTTCCTTAACAACTTCCGAGATCTTTCTGACTAATCTTCCCCCCAACATACCGGGGTTCTACATCGTGTACCTGTAAGGCCCCGGTCCGGGTGCCATACTTTGATGTTGGATTTACTCATAAACACAATTCTAAATATCAGAGTTAATTAAAACTTTTCGCGGAATATAAAAACATCAAACATATTTTATAAAATCATAACATTCTTGTTTAAAACATTCAAATTGTTGTGAGATAAAACATCATAACTTTCCTTCACTAGATGTCAATCAGCTCAGTCCATGCCATGTGTCCCCCTCAAGCCAGCTCCTTCATCCTATTTGCATGCGTGCATACTAAAAGTCAGCTACCCTGAGTGAGTTCTAGTTAATTAGGAAACATACAATACATACACATATTTACTTATAAATATGTATCCGAAGATGCATATCCCATTCCTAACCTGTTACCTTTCTTTATACATACTTTCATTCTTTCTTTCATACTTTCATTCTTTTAGCCCGTGCATTCATACATAACTAACTATTCGTTTTAAAGAGAATTTCGCACTATAACCTTCGCAAATATTATTATGATCTGCAACCCTTTCACCTTCATAGAGTTTAGAAGAGTCTGCAACCCTTTAACCTTCGCAGATTTTATTAGGGTCTGCAACCCTTTAACCTTCGCAGATATTATTAGGGTCTGCAACCCTTTAACCATACATTCAATCCATCTTTTTAATCATGCATACCTTTTCCATATATAACATACTTTCGTACATAATCAATGCATTACTTACCTTCATACATACATATTTCATACTAGAAATACTACACATTACTTTCCCTGATCGACAAGCATTCATTCATAACATTCATACATACTATCACATCAATCATCAAAGCATGCACTTACCATTTAAGGTAAGTGTATTAACTTTCACATCAAGTATGCACACAACCCCGAAAACCTAACAAGGAAATGGGGCTAGAAACTCACCTGAATCCTGTTGTGTTCGCCGTTAACGTTTTTCTTTAACTAAGCTCGGCTAACTGTACATTTATTATGTATATCAATACTTGTCCTAATCACGTTATTTGTGTTTCAGTAAAAATGGCTAAGTCTGATTTTTTCTAGTGGTTTTTTAAGACATTGTATTCGAATGGTATGGTGTTAGAATACCATTTACATCAAAACATCAGTGTATTCGAATGACCATACCATTTACATCAAAACACTAATGTATTCGAACTAGCTTATTTTCGAATACATTTCGAATTCGAATGGGCAACACTTCTTCTAATCTTTTTTTTAGTTTGTGCTCGAATAGGACATAATATTCGAATACATTGTGTATTCGAATACACGGTGTATTCGAATACATAATGTATGCGAATACATTGTGTATTCGATTACTCATGTATGCCTTATCCTTGAAACCTTGTATTCGATTGTTCAAGATATTCGAATGGAACTCACTGTATTCGAATCAATATTGTATTCGATTTATACAGGGTATTCGATCATGTGTACTGTAATCGAGTCATACAATTAATCTATTTCCAATGTATTCGAACATACATATTGTATGCGAGTCATCCGTTGTATTCGAATATATGTATGTATGCGAGTTCTGCCAATGTATTCGAGTCCCACTGTGTTCGAGTCCATAATGTAATCGTGCATAGACATTGTATTCGAAATGTATATTGTATGCGAGTTCTGCCAATGTATTCGAACATATGAGTGTACGCAAATCCTCCCATGAATTCGAACATATTCATTGTATTCGAGTCATTTGTTGTAATCGAGTATTTGTGTTGTATGTGAATCAATCAACGTATTCGAGTCCCCTGATGTGTATTCATCCCTTTATTATCATTTTTCACATAACTTTCCTTCTTTCTTTCACATGTTCGAATAGATGTGTTGTATCCGAAGGATTATCCATTCGAATACACATCTTGGGTCACGGTTCATTCTTATTCACATTATACATATATATATATATATATATATATATTAACCATTAAACTCCTATTAAGGCGCTATATCGCTCTTAGCCGTTTCCATTTCCGTTTTCGGCTAAGACCTAGCTCGCTAATACATAAAGCTTGAACCTTTGAGATTCAAAACGTTCTTAGGCTAGATCTAGGGTTTCCTTTATGAAACGTATATATCCATGAGTTTGTTAACTCCATTTTAAACATCAAGTTTACATTTTTATCACATAATAAGGTTCGATTTACTATCCTACTAAGATTCATGCAAAGCCGATTTCGTTTACCCGTTCTTCTCACAAAACGAACACTACTCGTTTTACCCGAAACGAACCAACTAACCCGTATACTATCAAGTTCATTACTTTATCAATAATCATGACCCGATCTATCATCCTACTAAGTTTAATGCAAACCCGTGCACGAAGAGTAAGCTTTTTAACAAAAACGTACCTTAGAGGTTTTATCTGAGATCCCTCGAGAAGCCCATAACCATATCAAACGAACTCCGATTTGAGTGATTCAAGAGGCCACAGAACCGTCTCGCCTCGATCTACAAACCCATCAGCTCTCCTTCTCCAGAAACCGCCGTTACAGTCGCAGAAACAGCTGAACAGTGGCCGGAATCTTCACTTTTGAGCTGCTATGGTTTTGCTGATAAAAACCAGACTTCCCGACCTCTGATGAAAGATCTAATCGGTCAAAAACTTAATTTATATTCCTTGAACACTCAGTTAAAATTTGAGACAGATCCAATGGTTAGATCTCCGGAAATCTTTGTGTCTTTGTGGGTGGTTTTCTAAAAGATGGGAATTGGAGAAGTGTGTGTTTTTTATGGTGTAGGCTATGGTATAGAGATGTATGAAAATGGAAAGGATTAGTGTTTTATGAGGTATTTATACTCCTTTAAGACCATGGACCTTAGGCCCATCTTTCCTTTTTGTTCCATAATTAATTACATCTAATTAGCCTACTTTCCTTCCATCTTTATTATTTTAATTAAACTTTTCCACCATAATTAAATAATATATTAAATATTATTCTTAGAAATTTCGGGATGTTACACTAACGTAAAGCATCTCAAACGGTGGCATACCAATAATTGAATGGTAGCTGTTATTATAGGAGAGCTCTGCCAGATGCAGATGATCATCCCAACTTCCTCCAAAGTCTAAGACACAAGCACGTAGCATATCCTCAAGGTTTTGGATCGTCCTTTCACATTGTCCATCTGTTTGAGGATGATACGCCGTACTGATGTTCAGTCTCGTCCCCATGGCTTCATGGAATTTCTTCCAGAATCTTGAAGTAAACCGAGTATCTCTATCAGACACAATCGATAACGGTACTCCATGCTTAGTCACAACCTCTTTGATGAACAAACTTGCTAACGTTTCTAACGAGATAGCCTCTCTTATAGGCAGAAAGTGAGCACTTTTGGTCAAACGGTCCAATATCACCCAAATGGTATCATGTTGCTTAGCTGTACGAGGTAGCTTAGTTTTGAAATCCATGGTGATGTGTTCCCATTTCCATTCTGGTATCTCCAAAGGTTGCATCTTCCCATAAGGCTTCTGATGCTCTGCTTTGACTTGTAAACAAGTTAAGCACTTACTAACATAGTGTACCACATCATTCTTCATTTCTGGCCACCAGTAGTCTCTTTTCAAATCTTGGTACATCTTCGTGGTTCCTGGATGAATTGAATATCTTGACTTATGAGCTTCGTCTAAGATTCAACCTCTAAGATCCTCATGACGTGGGATCCACATACGGTCAAACCTAGTCATAACACCATGAGTGTTTTCCATCAACTCACCTTGCTGACCGAAAATCCTCTCATTCTTTACTAGCCCTCCATCTTCTAGCACTTCTGACTACACTTTGATGATTTTTTCAAATAGACTTGAGTTCATAATCAACTGGTATGACTTCACTGTTGCAATGATTCCTCATTCTTACGACTTAGAGCATCGACGACCACATTAGCTTTACAAGGATAGTACTTAATGTCGCAGTCGTAATCCTTTATCAGTTCTAACCACCTATTCTGTCTTATGTTCAATTCCTTATGCTCAAAAAAGTACTTTAAACTTTTATGATCTGTGTAAATAGTACACTTAGTACCATACAGATAACGTCTCCATATCTTGAGAGCATGCAATACTGCTGCTAACTCTAGATCGTGTGTCGGATAAGTACCCTCATGGACTTTCAACTATCTAGAGGCATAAACTATCACCTTTCCTCGTTGCATCAACACACAACATAACCCATGATACGAAGCATCAGTACAAATAACCAAATCCTCGTCACCATCGGGCAAAGCAAGGATTGGAGTTTGCGTGAGTCTTTTCTTTAATTCCTCAAAATATTCTTCTTGAAACTAACCCCAACCGAATACTATCGACTTTCGGGTTATACAGGTCAACGGTGCGGCTATCTTGGAGACACCTTCGATGAATCTCCTATAGTAGCCAGCTAACCCTATGAAGCTTCGTATATCAGTCAGATTATGTGGAGTCTTCCAATTTGTCATCGCCTCAATCTTAGCTGGATCCACGGTAATCCCTTCAGGATTTATCACGTGACCTAGAAATTGCACTTCTCGTAACCAGAAAGCGCGCGTCAAAAACTTAGCATGCAACTTTTCTTCCTTTAGAACCTCCAATACTTCTTTCAGATGCTCGGCATGATCAGACTCGCTCTTTGAATAAATCAATATATCAACAATGAAAACGATAAATGACTTATCCAACATCGGCCGACACACCATATTCATCATATCCATATATGTTGCAGGAGCATTTGTTAGACCGAATGACATCACGAGGAATTCGTAGTGTCCATATCGAGTATGAAACGCTGCCTTTGGGATGTCTGCCTCTTTCACCTTCAGCTGATGATAGCCTGATCTGAGATCTATTCGTGAGAACCAACTTGTGGTCAAACAAATTATCAAATTTAGGCAACGGATATCTATTCTTTATTGTAAGCTTGTCCAACTCGCGATATTCAATGCACATTTTCATACTTCCATCTTTCTTCTTGACAAATAACACCAGTGCAACCGACGGAGAAACACTTGGTCTAATAAAACCCTTGTCGAGGAGTTCTGGCAGTTGGGACATCAGTTCTTTCATCTCAGACGACGCGAGATGGTACGGCGCTTTCCCAACGGGCTGGGCTTCTGGTATTAAATCTATCTAGAATTCTATCTCTCGCTCCGGTGGCAAACCCGGAAGATCCTCATGGAATACTTCCGGGTAGTTGCGTACAATATGAACATCTTTCATTTCTTTCGTCTCGGCCGTAGTGTTGACAACATACGCCAGGTAGGCACCGCACCCTCGCCTTAACAAACCCTCGGATGTTATCATCGAAAGGACATTAAGCCTAGAACTTTCCTATTTGAGCATTATACTCGGAAAATCAATCCATTCCCAAAACCACATCAAACCCTCCTAAGGCCATAACATACAAAGTAACAAGGAACTCATGCCCCTCTAACTCTACCTTACAGTCCTTAACCATTTTCGTTATTTTAACCGAAGTGTCACTAGCGGTTTCTACTATAAAGGGTTCAGACACTCGGCAACATTTCATTTTAGCTAGTTTACTAAATGGTGTAACTACGAAACTTTTATTCGCACCCGAATCAAATAATACTGAAGCAGAAATACCGTTTACTGAAAATATACTAGTCACAACATCTGGAATCAGTTTAGCCTGTTCCTAAGTCAGCACGTAGGCTCTAGTCCTTGGCCTAGCTTGATCACCATCCTTCTTCCCACTTCCTCCAGCTTCGCCCTCGGTGCATTCTCTAGCAAAGTGACCCGTCTTACCGCACTTGTAACACGTGGGTTTTGCAGTACAATATGGAGCATAATGCCCCACCTTTCCGCACTTGTAGCAAGCGTTCGTACCAAACTTGCACTCACCAGCATGACTCTTCCCACACTTATGACAAACATCTGAACCCTTACTCCATCTGCACTCGCCACCGTGTGCCCTGCCACAATTCTTACACGACTTCTTCTCCCATACCCTCTGCTTCTTGTCCCTAGGGTTCCACAACTGAGTACCGGGTCGTTTAACAGGAGCGGCCCGTTTTTTATCTTTCTTCTCTTCCGCCACCACATCATCAGCCGACAAATCATCGTTAACCATTTCTGCCAGCCCTACTTCAGAATCAAAGGTACCAAGTCTACTAACCTTGACGAAGATGCGAACATTCTGCGGCAGTCCCCGAAAGTAACACTTGATCCGCTTGGCCTCAGTGTTCACCATGTCTGGCACCAACATTGACATGTGGTTGAATTCAGTGGTGTATTCGCGGTGTGTCATCTTACCCGCCTTCAGACTCAAGAACTTCATTTCAACCCTTTCAACCTCCGCATCCGCACAAAACCTCTTCATCACCAATTCCTTCAGATCATTCCAACTCATAGCTTTGATCTCTTCTAGACTCTTCCTCTCCTCAAGTGACTCCCACCAGTACATTGCTTCATCACCGAAAGATTGGGTAGCATAACCCACGGCCTGGTCGGGACGACACTCACTAATGTGAATAACCTTGTCTATAGTGGTTATCCATTGGAGAGTAGCGATTGCGTCTCCCAAACTAGTTAGCTTCGGCGGATCTCAACTTTTGAATGACTTGTAGTTGCACCCATCTCGGCCTCTCTTTCGGTCATTAACCTTCTACAATCGAACTTCGCTTGAGTCACCCTTCTCTCCTTCATCATCTTTCTTACTATTCTCCTCAGAGTTCTCAGCAGACCTTTCAGGATTCACGTTCTTCACAACAGTTGCTATAGCTTGAGCAACGGCAGCTTGAACGGCAGGGTCAAGTTGATACCCTTCGTTGTTTCACGGATTTCGACGAACTGCACTCCCTTCTCCTTCTGTGTTAGTGGTTGCTCTTACAATAGGTTCTCAGACTATGCATGGCCTACCACGACGTCCTTTACGTCCTCCTCGCTCAACAGTCTTCCTTTCTCAAGCCATTCGTACTCTATAAGGAAAACACAAACGTTATCACCTAAGGAACCATTTAGTACAAGGATAGTAAGGCTAACAGGTAATAACAGTGGCCAGCTGTGATTAGCTGATCACGTTACTCTCCGCGTCCTATACAATTCCCTTTGTGAGTCCACTTGTGCTAGTTCAACTTCTAACAGTTAGACAATCAAACTGCTCATATCATCATAAACGCCTATCCCTAGCAATTAAGCTAGCATGCATACATTCTTTATTTAGAAATTAAGCTAACATCATACCTCGTTCTCTCGCATTAAGCTACCATTCATTCATCATTCTACTTTACATGTGAAATTAATCACATACTTTACCTTTACTGAGATCGCCTGAGTGACAAATGTCTATCTTGAACTGGCATCTTCTTTCTTTTCTTACTTAAATCCCATTCTCTTTTCTAGTCTAAGCATATAGGATGATTAAATCTCTCGAACTTTGCTCTGATACCAACTTGAAAGGCCCTGTTACCGGTGCCCAACTTTGGACGTTGGATTTACTCATAAACACAGTTCTAAATATCATAGTTAATTAAAACTTTCGTGAAGTAATAATAATAGTCACCATTCACTACAAATATTCATAACTTGTTTTTTTAAAACCTAAATAAAACATAGTATCAAAACATCATGAAAATCTTTAGATGCCAGCCTCTTCAATCTTGTCATGTGTCTTGCTCAAACCAGCTGTCTCAATCCGTTAACCTGCGTGCATACTAAAAGTCAGCTAAGCTGAGTGAGTTCTAGTTAATCATACTACATACAATACATTTATAACTGCGTACTTCCATATGTACTTCATACTTTCATAATTCATTCATATTATACATACTTACCCTCATACTTTATTCTAAACTCTACTTTACATTATTCTATTCTGCCTCGGATATTATTAGGGTCCGGTCCCTTTTTCTGCCTAAGATATTATTAGGGGTTTGGTCCTTTTTCTGCCTTGAGTATTATTAGGGCTCAATCCCTTACTTCCTCGAGATTTATAAAGGGCTCGGTCTCTTTTCTGCCTCAGATATTATTAGGGTCCGGTCCCTTTCTACCTTGAGTATTATTAGGGCTCAGTCCCTTTCTTCTGTACCTGGCTATCTCTTACATTCATTCATAACATACGTACATATCATTCATACATTATACATAAGATTATAACTTGGCAGTACGTGCAATATCCGAAAATCTTTCACGTACCAACAAGCAATCATTCATACTTTATATACATATTGTTCATATCTTCAAACTATCACCCGACGGTACATGCAATATCCGAAGATCATTCATGCACCGTCAAGCATTCATTCATACATAATCAGATAAGGCATACACTTACCACTTAAGGTAAGTGTATTAACTAATCACATTGAGTATGCCACGCCCCGAAAACATAACAACGAATGGGGCTAGAAACTCACCTGAACTCGGTTACGTTCACCGTTTATGGTTATTCCTTTCTTGAGCTGTGCACGACTAGCTGTATAACAGTTACACGTATCAATTTAACTATCACTACACATATCGTGTTTCTAGTTTAATTATTACCCACAACGAACATGGGTCCGGGGGAAGCGTCCCTAGCGGTGGGGTTCTAGGGGCGGCAGCCCCTAGCGGGGTCCAAGGGGCAAAGCCCCTAGCTGGGGTTAAGCTGCCATGTCAGCTTGGAACATTTTCCATTAGGATTTCATTATAATATTTTATTGTTAACCTCTTAATCCTTTAAGGTATCTTCAATAAATTAATAAAGTTCAAGAGATATTTTTTAATTAAATCACTCTTCCCTACCCTCTGGGACTGTTATATCATTCTTTGTATCTTCTAATTCGTTAGCCAGTTCTTTAACGAATGGGGTTCATTCGTTACTTCTTGACTTTATAACGAATTGAACCTTTATAATGAACTGTTCGTTATAACGAATTGGACCTTTGTAACGAACTAAACCTTATAATGAATGAGTCCTCATAACGAATTGAACCTTATAAGAAACTAGTCCTTATAATGAATTGGACCTTATAACGAACTGGTCATCATCATAAAGAATTGGACTTAAAGAACTGGGCTAGTTCGTCATTCTTTCATTGACGAATCAATTCACGAATTAGGGCTAGTTCGTTAAACCTCCGTTAACGAATTAGGGTTAGGTGAGAGAATGTCAGAAACATTCTCTGACATTCCCTTCCTTGTACCCATCTTGTCCGGCACCGTCATCGCCAGAAAAACGTATTTTCGCACCGTATTCACCGTTTTTCGTCCCGTCTGATCCAGATCTGAGCTAAGGTGACCCCTAAGCTCATTTTTTGATCGGTTCATACCCGATTTCATCAGGATCTCGTGACTTTAACGGTTTAGGGTGTCGGCTCGTCGTTTCGTGACTAGATCTAGCGGGTTTGGATCCATACAATATCATAATATCATTACCTCGGGTTGAGAATCTATTCTTCTTCTTGGTTTTGGCTAGAGAGAGAAAGTAGGATGGGAGAGAGCTAAGTGTGTGTTTTTGATGGTGTATGGAGTTAGTGGAAATGAATGGATTAATGCATAAGTTTGGTTTATATACTATGGGTCATGGGCTCAAGCCCATGGTCTTTTCTTCCTTCCTTTTTAATCCAATTTCATAACCCATATCTATTTAAGCCAACACTAGCTCGACTCAAAATAACTCATATTTTTATTTTATTAACCGAAACGAGAAAACGGGATGTTACAGTTATCGTCCTTGGGACGCCACAGTTTAAAAATACGAACCTTGAGGACACAGTTGTTGTTAAGCACATCCAATTGGTTCAACAATGTAATGTGTGTTGGATTTTTCTTCTTGGTGGTGAATAATTAAAAATAAACAAACTATTTATTTTGAACAATTATACTTTGAACCGAACAACTTAACAACAAAATGAATTATATAAGCACGACCAAACTATATACCTTACAATGAAACAAATTCGTTGTTGCTAATTCCGGTGTGATGGTGTGAGAATTATTGTGTGAATGTCAAAGTATTTATACGTAAGTATTAGATGTTTGAATTTTTTGATATGTGAGTAAAGAGGAAGGTATAAATGTAATTAGTTAAAAATCATAAAATTACGGATTTTGAATTAGCTTGAAATATGGACGAAAATTAGGAGGTCTTTGATTACGGATTTTGAAATTTTGAAATATTTGAATTTAATGTTGTTAAATTATATTATTATATTATAATTACAATATAAATAAAATTAATATGTTTAAATCTACACCATATTTCAACATACAACATAAAGATAGTCATGTAAAAAATATGTAACTAATTTATCTTTTATTTATTACCATTAATAAAATTAATCATCAGTTGAATAATTGCATAATTGATATATGTTGTAGATTTATTATAATTTAGAACCTATGATAATTGTTTCTTGTATAATGAATTTTATTTTTTATTTATTACCATCCCTAAAATTAAAATCATTATGATAATATTAGATCCTTAATCATATGGTTGATTTGATGATTATGTTAAACTCATTCATACCATGTATATATCATAATTGATTATCATTTTTAAATTCCATAATCCAAGTAATCCTTAATCATATGGTTGATTAGCTCCTAATATAGAGAAATTTATTGCAATTGATTACGGATTTCAAGTTTACTTGCAATTAATCGGTCAAATCTCATAAATCTAAATTTAGAACCATTATTTATCAATTAATAAATTAAACAATTAAACATTAAGAAATAAAAATAAAATAACAAACTGATATTTGATCGAACACCTGGTGGGCAACCTAAATTAGTGTATGAAATCAGAAAATAAAAATATAATTTCATGTGAATTAGCATACACAACATAATACCTGATGCTTTAAGTGCCCGGTAGAAACATTGATCGTTTGTTAACATAGCCACGGGTAGGCCGAATTGTTGTAGATTAAACTTCCGACTGGTGAACTGCTTCATCGAAGGTGGACAGTCAATTTTCCGGATAAATGAAATTAAGGTAGAGATCCGTGGAAGAACAAGATTGAGGGGTGAAAGAGAGGATAATTGATTTGGGTTTAGGGTAAAATACGTTATAATGAGTAATGAAATAGGAATAATATAAATGATATAAATTAATATTAATAATCAATAACCATTTAATAGAATTTATAGTTTAGTATTTATCTTTTTTTAGAGTATTTTTATTCACATAAAAAATAGAGAAGTGGTAGATAAAAATGGAAAGTTTAAGAATCCGCCAATAGGAAGAGACCATGTTGAGTTAAACTCATTTATTTTAATAGTATAGATAGATTTTGTTTTGGCCCGTCAGGGTTTAAAAAGTAATTAACATTTGGGATTTTTGATTACACCACTTTCTAATTAAAATTTGATTTTGCTTCAAAAGAGTTTCGATTTTGTTTTCAAATTATACTTGTGGCGGACCTGAACTCGACCCCGAATTCACTCTTCTGATTTTGACCCGTTTCAACTCGCTTAAATCTTCTTTTTATCATAAATTGAGAACCGTAAGGAATTTTAAAGTAATTCCAGTTGCTAAATGCACATTTTTAATTATATTATAATATGTGAGAATTTTTGGTTTATTTCCTTGAGTTGGCTAAGCTCGCTTATTTCGCATCCTCGTCGTATTTAACTTGCCTATCTCTCTAAGGTGAGTAATCACACTCCCCTTTTTTTATTTTTGTTTTGGGGACTTTATGCATACACAAAACAAAAGTTTATTTGTGAACTCAATTAAATTATCAAATTCAATTCCATTATTTGCATATTGTGATATTGCTTAACTAGTTGTTAAATGTTACTCAATTATGTGTTTACAATTTATATGGTTGGTTGGTATCTCATCCTCATCCTCATAGTATGATTATACCTCGTCTTAGTAGCCATAGATCATGTTCGATGGAACATGGACAAACGACCATTATTTGTATTATTATTTAGTAGCCACTGATTGTTTTCTATGAATCATGGCCAAAAAATTCTTTTTTTATGTTATGCTACTTGAACGCATGCATAATATCATAAAGAATTGTCACTATTATTGTTATATATATCTCAAATTATGATTATTTTCTAAGCTTTATGTTGACAAAATATATCTACTTTTACACATATCATGTAGCTAGCTATTTGGGATTATTGAAGATGCATTACATAGTTGGACTTTTGTTGTGAAACTATCATATAAGCTTATTTGAAAAAATAAATTAGATATTGACACTTTATATTTATTTTAGTGTCTTCGAGCTATGATACAAATTATGTAGCGCTTCGACATGTTATGTCGTTAAGTTGGGATGTGACAGGGGAGTTGATGTTCGTTATTTTCTTGCTCTAGGTCAGGGATGTTAGTGCACGGTTTTGTCGTCTCGAGTCTTTGTAATTATTGTTTGTAATTTAATATTATTTTAATGTAAAAGGGGTATTTATGGAAATATATTCCCATTCGTTATGTAAGACTCCTTCGTTAAGGTTGTTTAATGAATGAGCCCATTCGCTATCTTGTACAATTCATTCGTTGAGGATGTTTAACGAATGATCTATAATTGTTATTTGTACTTGTCCATTCGTTAAGGATGTTTAACGAATAGACCTTAGTTTGCTATGTAATTAACCCATTCATCACGGAATGTTGAGGAATTAGGGGGGGGGGGTTATAGCGAATGAGTCATTCACTATACCTTATGTGATAACTTATGTAATGATAACGAATGGAGGCCATTCGGTATTGGATGTGTAAAAAATGGCATCCCGTCGTCTATATAAGGCCTGCTTGTGCCTTGTTAATTTAAGTATTGATTAAGCTATATACCGAAGCTCTGTCCAAGTATTCCCCCCTATCTCAATTACTTCGTTAACATTATTATTATTATACAATTACCTAATCTATAAGCATATCATATAACTAGATCTATCATCTAATTAACATAATATGAATCGGTGTTAATTGGATCTCGGTGTTCAACATGTGGTATCAGAGCGTCCAGGGTTAGATTGGTAGTGATTTAAGGTATTTAAGTATGAATTGATATAGAATTCAGTATTTATTTGTTAAAATTCAGTTTAATTTTGAGTTTATTGAATTTGGTTGAATTATCGTTCTGAAATGATAATTGGATGTTGAATTGGGGGAAATTGTGTTCAGATTGAATTGTGTGAGGATTGGAAGGAGTGAATTGAGTAATTAATTGTGTTTGATTTGAGGATTTGAATTTTGTACAGAACAGGGGATATTAGGTGTTGATTAATTGGAATTTGGTGATTATTGGTTTGAGTTGAGGTTTACGGAATACTGTAACATCCTACTTTCGGTAGGAATTAATAAAATAAATTCTTTTATTTTATTATGTGTCGTTCATCGGTTTAAATAAATAAACTAATTGAAGGTGGGCTTGGACTTTAAAAAATGGAATAAGAGATGGAATGGGCCTTAGGTCCATGGGCTTAAAGGAGTATGAATACCCCTTAAACCCTAATCCTTTCCATTTTTATCCATCTCTACACGATAGCCTACACCATCAAAACACACACAAACACCATCCTTTATCCTGAATCAAGATCCGGAGGCGAAAACCCGAGCTTGTGGGTGCTTGAATGTCATGATGAGCCAAACCTACATCAAGACTAGCTCGAGTTCATTAACCGACTCGTTTAAGGTACGTTTATAACGAGAACTTGTTCATTAAGGTTCGGATTTGTCTAGAAATCATAGATCTGTTTAAGTATGGTGATAACGAATCAAATGCAACAAATCTTACTGAAATCCGCTAACGTTTGATGGGGTAATTGATTGATTAATAAACCGGGTTTATAAATGAACAACTCACACCCTCTAAAAACCGATGTTTGAATGAATGGATGATTGGGGTTTGTTATCGCTGAGATTGCGAGTCTATTGGTACCAAAATCATGTTGTTTCATCATGATTTGATGGGTTAATTGCCGATCTGGGGTCTGTTAACCGTTTATGTTCATATTGATTTTGACTTTGACCTCTGTGTCAAAGTCTGGATAAGATTGATGCAATTCGTTATGATAAGATAATGAATTAGTTCACCCATTCGTTATCTCTAGATAACGAATTAGTTCACTCATTCATTATGTGCAGATAACGAATCAGTTCACCCGTTTGTTATGTTAAGATAATGAAGTAACTCACCAATTCGTTATGATTAAGATAACGAATTAAGTCATTCGTTATTCATCAATTCGTTATGATAAGATAACGAACCAGATAACGAAACAAGTTGTGGTAAGATAACAAACCCGATAGCGAATCAGATAACGAATTAGGCTTGATTCGTTATAGCGAAGGAATTAGCGAATTTGTTCATAATTTAAAATTCTAATGAAAAATTTGTTAAACCCAGCCAGGGGCTCTGCCCTATGGACCCCGCTAGGGGCGCTGCCCCCGGACCCCCGTTCGTTGAGGGTAATAATTAAACTAGAAACACGATATAGGTAGTGATAATTAAATTCATACGTGTAATTTTTATACAGTTAGTCGTTGTTTTGGACAAAAATCTGGTAAGGATAATGTATCCAAATCCGTAATTGTGTGGTATAGTGCTTTGATGATAATGATGAATATAAGAACAAAATGGAGACGCACACCGTGATTTGTTGCAAGGAAAAACCCTTTAATCTTAATCAGATTAAAGGAAAAAAACCCCGGGTGATGATAACTTGTCTATCACCAATTTATTAATATGAAAAATGAGGATACAAGGTTGGAGATTATGATCAGTGTTTACAATAATTCTAAGTGTGTGTGTGTGTGTGTGTATGTGTGTGTGTGTGTGTGTTGCTGGCTTAGCTTGCTCTCTGGATGATTATGAACGTGTAGTATATATAGGGTGTGTGCCTTAACTGATCATAACTCAATGGAGTTATAAATAATAAAGACAATTAACTAATTTTCCCAAAAATCCGCCATTATCTTGAATATAAACGTAACAACCACTTTAACCATGTGTTCCATCACTTATACTGCAAAATAGGGGGTTGACCAGGTCTCATAGCCGTTACATCTGTTATATATATTATTATACAAAGGAAACAATCATTAGTAAATAATGAGGACTGAGGATCCTTGATCCTAACAGGATCTGACTAAGGATAACTGATCCAAGAATATGTGCCAGGATAACGTATCCACAGTGTCAAATTTCTGAGCACTAACAATTGCCCCCAAAATGGCGGTTGTGATAAGATCACAGCTGTCATTTTGCCTTTGAATTCAAACTTCATACAAAAACATATGATATTTGACCAGCTGGATATAATTATCATATATGAATGGAGTATCCTTGGGAACTTCTCAACTGGTTGTATATCCTTCTCCCTGCAAATCATGTACAACTAGTAACACCTGTTTAACCCAGGTGGAATCTGGGTTAGGGATTTTGGTAAGTTTAGGTGACCTATGATTAATAATAATTGAAAACTTTTGACTATTCGCTTGTTACTTGTTATTTTGAAAGTTTGTTTGTTATAGCTTTAGTCTTGTTGAAAGCTTTAAGAAATAATGATTTTTCTGTGATCCGTGTAGAAGTAAGTTAAGGATTTCGGATCCATAAGTCTTGATCCTCGTAATTGAACTTAGGATATCTGTTGCAAATAACTTATAAAATCAATTGGGATTAGACCTATCAAACTGGGTACAAACCCACAAAAAAACTGGGGACAAGCCCGTGCAACTGGGGACAAGCCCAGGAACTGGGGACAAATCCAAAAACTGGGGACAAACCCAAACTGGGGACTGGCCCAAGATACGGATGTTAACTGGGGACTCGCCCAACACGAGATTTAGCCCAAACATGAGATAACATGAAAATGTTATAAAATGGTGGTATGGTAAGTCTACCATAAATCGTAGGATCCTCTATTTAGCCGAAGACAACGAAATTATCAGCCACTAAGCGTGTACTGGTCCCGCTGCCCCAGACTATACGTTGGATAGCGTGCGCTCCAGGCGAGTGTGTAGAAACTCTAATTTATAAGAAAGGTGAAAACCTTTAAACCTTGGAAGATATGACCATCGGGGGTCATACCTTAATCGTGGGCTAGGACAAGGGAAATAGTAAAGTACCTTAAAGGTGAAGGAGAGGTGGCCAACCTCTTGATCATTGAACATCTTAATAATGCCCTGCATTGTTACTTAAAACTTTGACAAGACCCGAGCCAGGGTGCGGAAGCGTGAAAATAGTCGGTATTAACGGTGTGGAGCTCGGATCTAGGGTTAGGATCGAATCTACTCGTATTCACTCTTGAAAGATGTTTGGACGGATGAGGTGTATTGGGAGAGAGCCTAATTTGATTAACAATCAATAATAGGATGAACAATAGTAATCAAAACACAAAAGATATAAATGGTAGAATGATAATATTAGTCGAATGATTCTCACAAAGATGAATCACTCATACATACATTCATACATACATTGGATTAAGAAATATTAGCTGCCTCCAGGAGAGCTCATCCTGCAGGAGGAGACTCTCTCAAAGGGATAAACTTTAGATCTCACTCAAAATAAAATACAGTCACTCATACTAGACAAATGAATAAAATATCTATTTATACTAGTCTACCATGACTTGGTCTTCAAGTCATCCACCCTTGGTTGAGACCAAAAAATATATTTTTCACCCACAAATTAATTCGATGCGTCGGTCAAAAACATAAGTTCCAACAATCTCCCCCTTTGACAGATGCCATCGAATTTCTTCCATGATTACCTCATAACTCGTTGTCTTTCGTTGAAATTCTCCCCCTCACGTTAACCTTCTCCCATTGTTCATTTCGAATTATCACTCTGGATATAGTTGTATGGGCATATGAACGAGGCTTTGAACTTCAAAGATCAACTGCAAGTTACAAGGTTATCACAAAAAGAAATAAACTCAATGTGATCATCAAATAATCTTCAATTCTTCAAATTTGTCTCCTCCCTTGTAAATCATCTTCAAACCATTCCCTGAATCAAGATAGCATTCAAGTCAACTATAACCCGTTCTTGACTGTTCAAGTGACTATTTCATAGGTGGTTAAACTCTACTAATCATCCTTTCAACATTGTTACTCGTGATGACTATATCTTCTCATCCGTACTAGGAAATCTGAATACTTACAAACTATGAAACATCTTTGAAAAGCCATGGATTATTGATCTTGATCAACTTTTTGTTAACTTGAGTCTTTTACTTGATTTGAAGTATGCAATTTGCAATGAAATTCAAAGATTTTTACACTCCCAATTTCGTTGAAATTGTCTTTAATAAATGTGTCTTCAAATCAAGTGTGGGTGAAGAAATCTCCACCATCCTTATCAAGGTTGTAAAAATCTGAAAATAAACACTTGTTCTTGTAAAGCTTTTGAAGAAGTCATGAATTGGATGAGGTTTGAATTCCATAAGCTTGTTGAAGATTGAAGAAATATTACCAAAATACCCCTGAGTATATATCTTCCGTAGAGAACAGCTTTGTCAAACGGTCAACGGCACCAAAAATCTCAAAAGTTTCTTCAAAACATTGAAATGTTTCACACACTCTGTTTCCTAGCACACAGTGTGCTTGGGATCACTTTCCTAGCAAAAAGTGTGCTTGGGAGCACTTTCCTAGCACAAAGTGTGCTTTGGAGCACTTTCCTGGCACAAAGTGTGCCCGGAAAGCAAAATACTTGGGATTTTTCATTTACTTTTTTACTAGCACACAGTGTGCTCGGAAGCACTTTCCTAGCACAAAGTGTGCCTGGAAAGTAAAATACTTGTGATTTCTCTTTTTTTTCACTAGCACAGAGTGTGCTCGGAAGCACTTTCCTAGCACAAAGTGTGTCCGGAAAGCAAAATAGTTGTGATTTTTCATTTTTTTCACTAGCACACAATGTGCTCGGAAGCACTTTACTAGCACAAAGTGTTCTTGGGACTTAAATATAGTTTTCTTCAGAAGACCAAAGATATACTTCACACTTGAACTTGATATGCCCGAGATAGAGTGTGCTCGAACCAAAAATTGTGCTTGGGTAAAACACAATATGTGCTCGAAGCAACACTTAACCATTATCATTACTCGAGATCAATCTTATATGTTCATTGTGTGCTCGGTACATCAAAAATTCATTTCTGCATCATCAATCACTGATTTTCTCTTGCAGAACCTGCTTGAATATTCACTTTGCATTTGCTACAACAAATAATGATAATAGTGCCTCTAGTACCTGCTCATTCTTGACTTGTACCTTCTTCATATCAGTTTGTACCAACGGAAACGTTTTCCAACATACCATATCCTGTTTGCGCAGCACACTTATCAAAATCAATATCGAACAAACAAAACCCTAATTCTTTCAGATCGAAAAAGTAGTTCCGAAATCTAAAAAGAATCGATGAGCAATATCCAGGTCATCTTGAAATAAATAAAGGAAATCTATCTTCAATCTTATCCATAACCTTTTCAGATCTGAAAATCATCAAATGAACAGAGTTGCCCCAAAACGAGCCAAATAACACTGTTACATCAGATATGGACCATTCTGACCAAATAAACATGAAATTGATGTTGGATCTCCAAACGAGTCATCAACCCAAACATCAATCCATAAAATTTTCTCCGAATCATCAAATAATTTCAAAACCCCCAAAAATAATTTCAACGAACTTCATCGTTTAACGTCCATGGTGAATTCAAGAATGAAATGAATCGGTTCAGCGGTTAGTCTGAGCGATTCAGTAACCCCGCTATCATACCAATTGACACAACCGAGCCCCGGTGCGGAAGCGTGAAAATAGTTGGTATTAACGGTGTGGAGCTCGGATCTTGGGTTAGGATCGAATCTACTCGTATTCACTCTTGAAAGATGTTTGGATGGATGAGGTGTATTGGGAGAGAGCCTAATTTAATTAACAATCAATAATAGGATGAACAATTGTAATCAAAACACAAAAGATATAAATGGTAGAATGATAATATTAGTCGAATGATTCTCACAAAGATGAATCACTCATACATATATTTGGATTAAGAAATATTAGCCGCCTCCAGGAGAGCTCATCCTGGAGGAGGAGACTCTCTCAAAGGGATAAACCCTAGATCTCACTCAAAATACAATACAGTCACTCATACTAGACAAATAAATAAAAAAAACATCTATCTATACTAGTCTAGCATGACTAGGTCTTCAAGTCATCCACCCATGGTTGAGACCAAAAAATATATTTTTCACCCACAAATTAATTCAATGCATCGGTCTAAAACATAAGTTCCAACAATCTCCCCCTTTGACTGAAGCCATCGAATTTCTTCCATGATTACCTCATAACTCCTTGTCTTTCGTTGAAATTCTCCCCCTCACGTTAAGCTTCTCCCATTGTTCTTTTGGAATTATCACTCTTACACCACTTTTGGATATAGTTGTATGGGCATATGAACGAGGCTTTGAACTTCAAATTATCAACTGCAAGTAACAAAGTTATCACAAAAAGAAATAAACTCAATGTGATCATCAAATAATCTTCAATTCTTCAAATTTGTCTCCTCCCTTGTAAATCATCTTAAAACCATTCCATGAATCAAGATAGCATTCAAGTCAACCATAACCCATTCTTGACTGTTCAAGTGACTATTTCATAGGTGTTTAAACTCTACTAATCATCCTTTCAACCTTGTTACTCGTGATGACTCTATCTTCTCATCCGTACTAGGAAATCTGAAAACTTACAAACTATGAAACATCTTTGAAAAACCTTGGATTATTGATCTAGATCAACTTTTTGTTAACTTGAGTCTTTTACTTGTTTTGAAGCTTGCCATTTGCAATGAAATTCAAATATTTTTACTCCCCCAATTTCGTTGTGATTGTCTTTAATAAATGTGTCTTCAAATCAAGTGTGGGTGAAGAAATCTCCGCCATCCTTATCAAGATTGTAAAAATTTTAAAATAAACATATTCATATGTTGGTTGACACTAAAAGTGATTAAATCCTTAAGCTTGGTCAACACTTGTACTTGTAAAGCTTTTGAAGAAGTCATGAATTGGATGAGGTTTGAATTCCATAAGCTTGTTGAAGATTGAAGAAATATTACCAAAATACCCCTGAGTATATATCTTCCGTAGAGAACAGCCTTGTCAAACGGTCAACGGCACCAAAAATTTCAAAAGTTTCTTCAAAACTTTGAAATGTTTCACACACTTTGTTTCCTAGCACACAGTGTGCTTGGGATCACTTTCCTAGCAGAAAGTGTGCTTGGGAGCACTTTCCTAGCACAAAGTGTGCTTGGGAGCACTTTCCTAGCACAAAGTGTGCCCGGAAAGCAAAATACTTGTGATTTTTCATTTTCTTTTTTAATAGCACCCAGTGTGCTCGGAAGCACTTTCCTAGCACAAAGTGTGTCCGGAAAGCAAAATACTTCTGATTTCTCATTTTTTTCACTAGCACACACTGTGCTCGGAAGCACTTTCCTAGCACAAAGTGTGCCCGGAAAGCAAAATAGTTGTGATTTTTCATTTTCTTCACTAGCACACAATGTGCTCGAAAGCATTTTACTAGCACAAAGAATTCTTGGGACTTAAATATAGTTTTCTTTAGAAGACCAAAGATATACTTCACACTTGAACTTGATGTGCCCGAGATAGAGTGTGCTCGAACCAAAAATTATGCTTGGGAACACACAATCTGTGCTCGAAGCAACACTTAACCATTATCATTACTCAGGATCAATCTTATATGTTCATTGTGTGCTTGGTACATCAAAAATTCATTTATGCATTATCAATCACTGATTTGCTCTTGCAGAACCTGCTTGAATATTCACTTTGCATTTGCTACAACAAACAATGATAATATTGCCTCTAGTACCTGTTCATTCTTGACTTGTACCTTCTTCATATCAGTTTGTACCAACGGAAACGTTTTCCAACATACCATATCCTGTTTGTGCAGCACACTTATCAAAATCAATATCGAGCAAACAAAACCCTAATTCTTTCATATCGAAAAAGTAGTTCCGAAATCTAAAAAGAATCGATGAGCAAAATCCAGGTCATCTTGAAATAAATAAATAAAAGAAATCTATCTTCAATCTTATCCACAACCTTTTCAGATCCGGAAATCATCAAATGAACAGAGTTGCCCCAAAACGAACCAAATAACACTGTTACATCAGATCTGGACCATTCTGACCAAATAAACATGATATTGATGTTGGATCTCCAAACGAGTCATCAACCCAAACATCAATCCATAAAATTTTCTCCGAATCATCAAATAATTTCAAAACCCCCAAAAATAATTTCAACGAACTTCATCGTTTAACGTCCATGGTGAATTCAAGAGCGAAATGAATCGGTTCAGCGGTTATTCTGAACTATTCGGTAACCCCACTATGATACCGATTGACAAAACCGAGCCCCGGTGCAGAAGTATGAAATTAATCGGTATTAACGGTGTGGAGCTCGGATCTAGGGTTAGGATCGAATCCACCCGTATTCACTCTTGAAAGATGTTTGGACGGCTGAGGTGTATTGGGAGAGAACTTGATTTGATTAACAATTAATAATAGGATGAACAATTGTAATAAAAACACAAAAGATATAAATGGTAGAATGATAATATTAGTCGAATGATTCTCACAAAGATGAATCACTCATACATACATTCATACATACATTGGATTAAGAAATATCAGCCGCCTCAAGGAGAGCTCATCCTGAAGGAGGAGACTCTCTCAAAGGGATAAACCCTAGATCTCACTCAAAATACAATACAGTCACTCGTACTTGAAGACACCTGATCCTCATGCGTTTAGCTAATTGCAAACCTATGATCAGAGCTTCATATGTTGCCTCATTATTTGTCGCTTGGAACTCACAGGCTATAGACAGGGGTAATATGCCCCCCCTGTGGCGATTTCAGTAGGATACCCAGTCCTTTTTCTCTTACATTGGAAGCTCCATCTGTGAAGAGCATCCAAGGATCCTTGGTTTCTTCTAGTTGTTGGACTTCTAAATCAGCTTCCTTTTCCATGTCATTGGTGAAATAAGCCACAAAGTCTGCTAGTGCTTGCAATTTAATGGCTGTTTTGGGTTCATACTGAATATCATATGCACTCACCTTCACAGCCCATTTGGCCATCCTTCCTGACAATTCTGATTTTCTAAGCACATTCTTAACAGGATAATTAGTTCTCAAAATAATAGTATGCGTTTCAAAGTAATGTCTTAATTTAGTAGAAGCCATAGTAAGTGCAAGAAGTAATTTTTCTAAATGAGAATACCTGGCTTCCACCTCTAGTATAATTTTACTTACATAATAAACTAGATGTTGTTCACCTTCATGATCCTTCACGAGGACTGCACTTACTGCATTTCCTGAAACAGCTAGGTATAGATACAGGGATTCTCCATCCACAGGCTTCATCAGAGCTGATGCTGAGGATAAGTAATCCTTTAAAGCTTTAAGTGCATCCTCATGCTTCTCGTTCCATTCGAACTTCTTATTCTTCCTAAGGATGTCATAGAAGTCTTTGCACTTCTCCGAGGATCTGAAAATGAATCTGTTGAGAGTAGCTGTTCTCCCCGTCAATCTTTGGACATCCTTAGCATTCACATGAGACTTCAAATTGACTATGGCTTCTATCTGTTCGGGCCTCACTTCTATTCCTCTTTTGGTCACCATGTATCCTAGGAATTTCCCAGCTTTGACACCAAAATGGTATTTTGATGGATTCAGCTTCATATTGTATTGATCCAGGATGTTGAAAGCTTCTTCTAGGTCTCTAAGGTGATCCTCTGCCCTTTTTGATTTTACCACCATGTCATCTATGTAGACCTTCGTAGTCTTGCCTAACTGATTATTGAACATCATGTTGAATAATCTTTGATATGATGCCCTTGCATGTCTTAGTCCGAATGGCGTTGTAATATAACAGTATATGCCGGTGGGAGTCATGAATGTTGTATCCTCTTGATCAGATGGTTCCATCTGAATTTGTTGAAATCCAGAGGAAGCATCCATAAAGGTGAGCATCTCATGTCCTGCTGTTGCATCCACCATGGAGTTTATATGTGGTAACGGGAAAGGATCCTTGGGACATGCCTTTTTTAAATTAGTAAATTCGATACACACCCGCCACTTTCCAATCTTTTTAGAAACAACAACCACATTAGCTAACCATTGAGGATACTTAACCTCTCTGATCATACCGGCCTTAAGAAGTTTTTCAACTTCTTGTACGATCGCGTTCTTCTCAGGAACGAATTTCCTTTGCTTCCGATGGACGGTTTAACAGATAAATCAAGGCCTAACTTGTGAGTAATTACCTCCTTAGAAATACCTGTTATGTCTGAATGTTTGAAGGAAAACGTGGACTTTCTTCGCTTTAGGAAGGATATTATATCCTCCTCGATCTCACTGGTGATACTGGATCTTAGGAACACTTTCACATCTGGATCATCGGATACCACTTTTATATCTTTCTCCCAAGCTTCCAGAACGTCCCTAGGATGCTGTTGTGGTTGCTATGCTATCGTCTACTTGGTTGTTGGCTTCATAGATGAAGAATAATAGTTCTTGGCTTCCGCCTGATCACCTTCTATCCTTACTACTCCCCAAGGAGTTGGAAGTTTAATACATTGATGGTAAGTAGAGGCTACTGCCTTCATCCCATGTAGCCAAGGCCTGCCTAAAATAACATTGCGAGGAAAAACCCTTTAATCTTAATCAGATTAATGGAAAAAAACCCCGGGTGATGATAACTTGTCAATCACCAATTTATTAATATGAAAAATGAGGATACAAAGTTGGAGATTACGATCAGTGTTTACAATAATTCTAAGTGTGTGTGTGTGTTTGTGTGTGTGTGTGTGTGTTGCTGGCTTAGCTTGCTCTCTGGATGATTATCAACGTGTAGTATATATAGGGTGTGTGCCTTAACTGATCATAACTCAATGGAGTTATAAATAATAAAGACAATTAACTAATTTTCCAAAAAGTCCGCCACTATCTTGAATATAAACATAACAGCCACTTTGACCACGTGCTCCATTACTTATACTGCGAAATAGGGGGTATACCAGATTTCTTAGCCGTTACATCTATCAAATATATTATTATACAAAGGAAATAATCGTTACTAAATAATGAGTACTAAGGATCCTTGATCCTGACAGGATCTTACTAAGGATAACTGATCCTAGAATATGTGCTAGGATAACGTATCCATATTGTCAAATTTCTTTGCACTAACAGTCGTGCACATCTCAATAAAGGAATAACCATAAACGGTGAACGTAGCCGAGTTCAAGTGAGTTTCTAGCCCCATTCCTTATTATGTTTTCAGGGTTGTGTGTATACTCGATGTGATTAGTTAATACACTTATCCTAAGTGAAAAGTTTATTCCTTATATGATATATGTGGAAGGTATGAATGATTGCATGTCGGTACGCGAACGATCTTCGGATATTGCATGTATCGTCAAGCTACAATTACGGATATGAATACTATATATAATGTGTGAATGATATATGAATGTTATGAACGAATGTAAGAGATGGTTAGGTACAGAAGAAAAGGATTGAACCCTAATAATACTCAAGGCAGAAAGGGGACCGGGCCCTAATAATTCTCGAGCCAGAAAGGGAACCGTGTAACATCCGGCCCCTCGCACCACCAATATTGTCCGCTCTGCCCACGAAGAGCTTACGGATTTGTTTTTGGTTGCTCAAAACGCGTTGGTGATTAAAGAGATAGGACATTTACTTGTGATAACTGAGATGTAACTGATAGTATTGGCGGTATTGAGTTACTTGGGATAAGTTCGTTAATTGATAACACGATAATCGTAAACATGAGAGATATTGTTCAAATATTAAGGTATTTAATAATACTTTGATTATATTTGATAGTTTGATGATGTTGTAATATACGTATGAGAAAATAGCTATTAATGGCTCTTGATAATTTGTAAATGTGATAATATGAGTGCGAGATAACCGATTAGATAATTAAAAAGTAAGTTGTTTAGATGGACTTGTGATAACAGAGTACCAGTGAATGAATGATTTGTGCTCCATTATGGAAATAAAAATATTTGTGAGTATGTGAATGAATTGAATCAGTACGTCTTGGTTCGATGTAATTGAATAATTAATTAATTGAGTCAAATCGTAACTTGTTTCAAATAAAATAAAATACATAAATAAATAAAAAAAATAACGTAAGTTTCTTGATATATTGGGTTTCTCATGAGCTTGTCCATGGTATTTTGTTGGCCCATGAGTGTTACGTGACGTTTTAACCGACCAAACTAAATAACGAATGACAAATGTAAGTACGAGTAGTTGAAGTATCTCGTGTATCACCATGCGTGATAATGCTCCAACCAAATATCGTAAATATAATAATTGTGAAAATGAATAGTTGGCGTGTCCATGGCGTCCCATGGATTTTTCGCCCGACTAGACATTTAAAAAGTAATAAAATAATAACAATAAAACGGAATGTAAAGATGTAACCGTTAGGAAATCCTAAAAGAATTTCCCGTCAAAGAAAATGACCAACAAAAAAATTGAATGTAAATATATATCTTGGGAATGAGGCGTTGCCTCGGGTTATAAAAGTATTTTGAGAGTAAGACATAGTCTCGAAAATTATTTTTGAGATTGAGACATGAGCTCGGAGTTGTGGGTTGATGCGGGAACGGAACCAATCAAATGGCTCATGACACTTTCGTTAATCAAAGACCGATAATTTGAACCATAGGTTCCATGAACAAAGTTCTCTTCAATTAAAATTTAATCAAAAACTAATGAAACTAAAGACCTAACAACTTTATTTATAAATAAAAATAAACGTTTGGGCCGGGCCGACTTAATGGACCGGATGCTCCTGCATCATGGGTGCATGACAATAAAATAAGCATTAAACTAAGCAGTTAAATAAGTACTTAGTCTAGAAGGTAATTACGCAAGCTGTGAACAATTAAATATAACACATAAGGTAAACAAATAGACACGTATGGGGTCCTAAGCATATTTCAAGGACTTTTCTAACGAACTATCTTAAACCTTCGGCTTTGATACCAATCTGTCACACCCCAACCTACGGCGGAAATGTCGGGGCGTGAACTGACTGTCACAGCTCGCAAGGTACTATCATGCAATTGTAAATCGACAATATCTAATTAATTTATAAATTGCCAACGCACATTTAAGTACAACAAAAATAGAGAAAATTACAATACAAAACCAACTATTCTTGTTTATGTTTAACATCCTAAGGTAATCTCTACGTGAGCTTCAGTTCGATAAGCAATCCAGTCTATAACCTGCAAATGCGTACAAAATTTATATATTTGTCAACAAGACATGTTGAGTGAGTAGATTCACCAGTTTTGACACAAACAAAATTATAATATATAATGATATAAATAATAGAGTAATAATAAGAAAAACTGTTATATGTGAGTATAAACAATGAATGTGTTAAGCAAGTAATGAGTGTCGGTGAAACCATTGCCAACGCGATCGGGCTCCGGCCACTACGATGGTCGTATGATCATACTATAATGAGATTATGTTGGACCTCTCTAAATGTGATTCAAGTAAGTAAATAAGCAAATAGCAAGAACAGACAATCATTCAATTGATACACAGCACAAAGATCACAATTTGCGTTTGAGAAATAATAAGATAAATAATATGATAAATGGTACGCAAATGTCCCCAAAACATTTGAAAACAAGTAAAATAGGGGAGTGATTACTCACCTGATCGAATGAACGAAAACCAAGTGATGATGTGAGAGAGATGAACCCTTCGGGATACACCGAAAAAGATTCCTAGTTAAATATAATAATATAGATTAATTATAATGATATAACATGATTTTAATGAATTAAGATTTCGGTGAGATTTCAGTTATGATTGGGTATTGTAATGTTATTGATTAGTCGATGGAAATCTATTGTTATTATCTACGCAAAACAACATTATTGTTAATCATTTATTTATACGATGATTATTTCTTTCTTTATTTATAAAATACCACTAATAAACAATATAATCCATTTACTTAAAACAACATTATTGTTAAGATTTATGATATGCTTACAATAATAATATCTAAATAAATATATAATTAAATATACAAATTAAATAAAATAATTTGATAAATATAACTTGAGACATACTTATAATTATCCGAACAAAAAATTAATTATTTATGTATAAATAAAATAAATATAATATGTATTAAGGTCTAAAATAAATGTTCTGTTTAAATCTTTTAACGAAAATCTAACTTAATAGATATAATTAATACGTTTAAAATACGTTAAATATAATTTTGTTTAAAGAATAATACCCACATATATATATATATATATAAAATAAAAGAATTTGGTAAAACCTATCAACGACGAAAAATATCAATAATGATGTTCAGGTTTTAATTAAGCAAAGTTCGTTTTATTATCAATATATATATATATATATATACCAATAGTACATACATATACATACATATATATATATATATATAGATATGTAAACGAAAGCTTTTAACGAAGTTTTTACAAAATACGTTACTTCAAGACGCCGGTTTAATAAAATACAATTTATTTATTAATTTATTTATAAGTTTTATAATATTAATAATATCATTTATTAGAATTAATTAAAATAATTAACAAAAAGTTTATAAATAAGAAAATAGCAAAAAAAAACGAAGTGGTCGGGTCCGAACCCGCGATAACTAGGTCTACTACCCAACAACCAAATCCCCAAACCAACTGAGCTAGAACGTATCGTGTTTATAAACTGAAAAAACGAAACATTATAAATAACCACTGATTATCCCCAATGCTAATTATGAACCCTAGGATTTATAACTCGCTAATCTGCTTCGTTTTTACTTAATTGATGTTAGGGTTCTTGTAATATAGATTAAAGCGACCAAGCTGCATGTAAAAATTACAAGGAAACGTTGCGAATTGATGGAGAAACAGGGGCTGCAGACATCGGCCAAAGGACGAAAAAGTTTGATCGATCGCGAGGCAGAAACAAAGATTTGTACCAGATTAATTGAGTTAATAACAAACATATTTATTGATTTGATTCGTCTATAAGGTCGGCTCGTGTATTAGTCTAAAAGACAAATGATTTGATTTTGTTTCTAAATTAAATATGTCGGTAAAGCTTATTAACATATAATAATGATTTACAAAAATCAATTCCAAAGTTACAGCAAGGATTAAGCTTCAAGAAACGATCGGGTCATGGTTACGGGTTCAAAACAGGTTTGGGTAAAAAGGGTTATAATATAATATTATAACATGTTTAGTCAGATTTGCATTTAAGTCCCTAAGTTCTAAGATGGAGACAAAAGGGTTAAAACTAAAGTTTAGGGGTAAAGATGTATATATCTCAAAGTTAATTATGTATAATAAATACATATAATAAACAAATAAAGTACAATAATTACTCGATAAACGCGATAATTAAATTGATAAAATTTTCCAAACATGAAATGGGTCGGGTTATTTAAAATGAAAACACCGAGTTGTTACAAACCGAGCCCTAATAATTCTCGAGGCAGAAAGGGAACCGATACCTAATAATTATCAAGGCAGAAAGGGAACCGAACCCTAATAATTCTCGAGGCAGAAAGGGAACCGAGCTATAATAATTCTCGAGGCAGAATTGAATTATTTAAACTAAGATCTAGTATTAAAGGTAAGAGAGAAAAGAAAAGAATGAAAGAAAGAAAGAGAGTGTAGATAATATATGTTAGAAGAAAGTTTAGAAGGTTATGATATGTATCTTCGGATGCGTATGTATGAATGTATGAATGTATTGGATGTTACTAGCATAAATAGAACTCACTCAGCGTAGCTGACTTTTAGTATGCACGAAAGTGAGTAGAGTGAGACAGCTCGCTTGATGGGGACACATGGCATGGAATTGAAGATACTGGCATCTCAATGAAATGTTATGTTATTTAAAAGACTATGTTTTATGTTTAAACGATTTGAATGCTCGTTAAGACAAGAATTGATGATTATGTAATATATTGGTTTGAAGTTTCTATATTCCGCGTAATGTTTTAATTAACTCTGATGTTTAGAAGTGTGTTTATGAGTAAATCCAACGTCCAAAGTAGGGAATCGGTAACGAGGCCTTACAAATACGATATATGTGTTCGCGAGACTATTTCAAGTCTTTTGAGCCTTTGATTGGATGTTTTAGTGCAATATTGACTTAGTAATTCATAATATTAATTTGGTCAGTTTGATATTTGGGTCTGGAAATTTTCCAGAAATCTAGAAATCTTTGCTTGAAGATTTGAAGATTTAAAGATTTGAAGATTTGAAGATCTTCATAATTCGTTAGGAGTATTATTCCTCATTCGCTACACGTGTATTTGTTATTCGTTATCAGTGTCTAGCTGATTCGTGACACGTGTAAAGTTTGTTACAAGTGTATAAAGAACTCATTCGTTATTCACTGTAGCTAGTTCGTTATTGAAAACTTGTCATCCGTGCTCACTGATTCGCTATGCATTCTTCACTGATTCGTTAATAATTCATCCACTCATTCGTCATTTGATTCTTCGTTGATTCTTTATTGATTCGTCATTGATTCGTCACTCATTCGTCTAAGTCATTCGTTACTTATTTGTTGTTCATTCGTCATTTCATTCGTCATCTATATGTCATTTTGTTCGTTAAGTTACTATTCTTGATTCGTTACTACCCATTTGCACTCATTTGTTACTAAAGTTTCACTTTCAACCCATAAGTTTGAATTTAGTTTAAGTCTGAAATTGTGTTTACTTAAAATTGCTGGTTATTATGCACTGGCTTCTCAGAATGCACTGATGCAACAAATGATACATCTTGATGCGGAAATTGGATCACATTCGAAATGTCCTCGTTTGATGAAATTTAGTGACTTCGCTAAATGGGAACCACGTTTTCAAGCACATCTTGGTTCTGTGCATCTTGACTGTTCTCGATGTCTTGATGATGTCTTTCTAATGATTGATAGTGAAACTACGGGTTTTACCCCAAAAGCTTTTTCTCAATACTCGCAAGAGGAAAAGAAAGCTTTAGAGATTGAGACTAAAGCATACTCTACTTTGACTGTGGCTTTACCTGATAACATATTTTATCAAGTTGGGAGTATTAAGATATGTGCATCATTGTTTCAACACATTAAGATGAGAAGTATGGGAAACACATAAGAAAGCAAGAAAGGGATGTTGAAGTTTCAGTTTTGAAACTTTAACTTACTAAAAGGTGAGACTGTTGAATAGATGCTAACTCGGTTTAATCATTTGATAGCTGAAATGAACAAGTTAAAGATGGAATCAACTGAAACTGACAAGATTGGTATAGTAAAGAATGCTTTACCTGGTTCATATTCAATGTTTTTAATGGTGTTGTAAGAAATCAACTATTTCAAGAATGAAGATCTAACGACTTCGGAATTCATGCAAAAAGTGGAAGCTCGAGAATATGATCTGAAATGTCAGAAATCTTCAAAAGAAACTCAGACCCGAATATTTATGCAGGTTGTATGGAATTTAGTAGCACTTCAACTCCGATTACGACATTTCTTACTCAAAATGCACAAGAGTGATCATCTGCTTATAGTGATCCTAATGTATGTTTCATGGCTTCTTTCTAGGTCCCCGATTTCAGATGGATATTACTTAAATCATGCCATAACTCACACAAATAAATGTGTCGACAAGAGAGTTAATGACGGGTTGCTATATTTAGAAAGATTACCGTTTGTTAAAGGCGGAATTAATAACAAACATACGGTTGCTAAATCAGTATTCAATGGTAATCAACACAAACAAGATTAACTCAAAAGATTTCCATTCATATAATATCAATCATACAAAGTGGATAATCAATTTAGTGTTTCTTGAAGGACAGCCGTCACACACAATATTCTTTCTTAATTAATGTGTCTGTCTGCCTTGTTGTGTGTGCCGTTGCTTGTGTTTGGAGGTGTGCCCTAAATTATTCTATTTATAGCCCTGACACCTCCTTTACAGCTGTCATTCCTTCTAGAAAACCTATCCGATAATACATATTCAAATTACAAATTCAGAAATAATCTAAGTGTAAAACAAGTCTTCCGGGTAGGATTTGCATCAATCTTGTCTTTCCGAGTATGCTCTGCCATCCTTTATGACTTGGTAATATAGAAGTGTGCTCGGGATCAGTTTCTGGGTAGACCTTACTTGATGAGTATTTTACCAAGTAAAATACTCACCGGGTAGACTTCAATCTTCTTGGCTTTATCAGACTTTGCCCGACAAACCCTTACGAGAAACCTTGTTCTTCAATGTTCCCATCAACTCCTTGCCTGGAATAAGCTTATTAGCTAAGTGTGCTTGGAGGCACTTTACCTTGCTAGAGTTGAATCCTGCCCGATGATAGTTGTGATATTTCATTAAACACCAGGCATACCCGGACCATCTTTATTAATGAATACCTTGCCCGATCTCCATTTCTTGAGTTTGGTTAGCCTAAAGCTTACTCGGAAGTGAGATTTACTTGGCTATGAAGAACAAACCTGCTTGATAAAGTGATCCTTTCCCGGACTTGCATATACTAGTGAACCATACCCGGTAATGCACTAATTAGCAAACCCTGCTCGGATATTTACTCAGAAGACTTAGATAAGATAACCCTGCCCGATAGACAAAATATCATGCCCGACCAAGTAAAACCTTGCTCAGAGGTCTAAGGTGTGCTCGGATCCATACCTATGAATTCTGAGGAGGTTGAGAAGATTCCAATCTTCCATCTGATCAGTTTTGTGTCAAATCTTGACTCAACAATCTCCCCCTAGATTGGAACACCTCAGCTGACCAAAAACATTTCTAAGGTTACTTACACTTAGTCAAAAATACACATCAAATTAAAAGTCAAATTACATAATCAATTAACATAAACAAATTACATAATCAAAAAGCTATCATAAGACATTACAAAGTAAAAGCCTAGTCTAGGAATTTTGTCTTTTCCATGCACTGTATGCGGCTTGCCTTCTGTTTGTTATCACTGATGCAGCTCTCATTCTGAAGATATCAAGGGCTTGGTAATGAGTGTGACCTTCTGGTATGACCCAGTCCCTAATATCCATTAAGTCTTCATTATGTAAGCAATTCAAGTCTTCATCCTTCTTGATAATCCCCAGTATTTTTCCATCAGAAATTCTCAGCAAGTAATGGTTATCTTTTTCTTTGTATTCAACTTCGTTAATGATGCCGTTTCTTTGGACTGTGTAGTTGGGGCGTATCATTCTTCTCTCAAGACTTATGCATGTGTTCATGTTTGACAGTGGATGCTTGTCTCCGACATTCATCTTGTAGTTTGTTTCAGCTATGTCCATCCTTCTTAACTTTGCAGTTCTCTTTGATCTGTGAAGTTGGGCAGTCTTCCAGTTTCACTTTTCTTTTAGGAATCTGAATCCTCTGTCTGCTTCATCTCTTAAGAATTTAGAAATATTATTCATCTGTTTTCCAGCCACTCTGTTTCTGTTTCTAAAATCATACAAAGTGAGTGTTGTCATTCTTTCTAATTGTTCTTGAGTATATTCATATAAATTACTTCTCACAACTATATCTCTTAGTTGTCTACTTTCCATAATCACTCTTTTGCATTCACACACAGAATCATAGTAGATTTCTCTAGGAAGATCCACATCAGACTGTGGTCTTGATGTTCTTTGTTGTGCAGATATACTTGATTCTCCTCTTCCACCTTCACCTCTTCCACTTTGACTTCTTCCACCTTGTGTATATCTTCTTGAAATTGGTGGTCTGAAAGGAACAAACTTCTTGGGTTTTCTAGGCCCGCTTGATTTCAGTCTTGTGTTAAGTGTTCGCATAGCGACTCAGGTCCTAACAACTTGATGTCAGACTGTTCAACATGAGGGACATCTAACTCCTCTAACACAGAGAACATAAAGACTAGGATTAGATGCTTAACACACGCAAGTCGGACTCTCTTTTCCCTTTTTTCAAAAAGAAGCCCCGCCCAACAAGGGGCCCCTCTCTGATAAGGAAGAAAACGAAAGAATATCAATTTTATGACAAATCCGGTCCGATGGCTGTTCTTCACTAACCACAAGGATATAGGGACTCTATATTTCATCTTTGGTGCCATTGCTGGAGTGATGGGCACATGCTTCTTAGACTTCTTCTACCATTTCAGTTGGAAGGTTGGCAAGCTCAACAACATTTGCTCCTGCATCTCTAAGTGCTAGCAATATTTTCTCCATTCCAGGAGTTCTTGACAAACCAGCAGGTACAAAACTCCAATCTGCATAGTATCTCGGGTTCTCACCTTCCCCTAGTGCCTTCTCCCATTCACCTTTTTGGACATGGAAGAGATATTCAAATCTCAAATCCTCCTTTTCCAAAGCTTTGAAAGAGTGTTCATCCATTCCTCTTTGAGTAATCATTATATTCCTTAGAATGTTGATCATCTCTTCATTTTCCCAAGGTATACAAGGTTCATCTTCAGATTCAGGATCCACTTCTTGTGGAGTAGGTATTTCAACAACATGATCTTCCTTGGATATTTCCTTTTCACTTTGCATCTTCTGTTTCTCCCTCAGAGTCATTATCTTTCTTCTCTTTATTGGAGGTTCAACAGATGTTTCAGCATGTTTGGTAGAGCTCTCAGTTTGGACCCTCTTTAATTTTTCTTTTCTTTTCAATTTATTGTATTGGTCCAACACTGATTCTCTAGGTTGGTTCTCAACCATCTCAGGCTTTAACCCTTTCTCAAGCAAGTATCCACACATACCTCCAAATTTCTTCTTCAAAGTTTCCGATTTCTCAATCTTCTCATTCTCTTTAACACACTTTTCAATCACTTTTCTCATTCACTGTTGTAAAGATCTTGCAGTTGGTTAACTATGAAGTGAGACAGATCTTTCTCTGAATAATTATGCCTTCTGAGATATTTTCTGTATTTCTGGCAGTCTCTGTTCTTTTGTTCCATTATTTTCTTGTAACCATCCCTCTCCTTATCAAGTCTCTTTTGCAACTGATCATCATCAAGATCAGCCAAAGCTTCAAAACTTATTCCATGCTTTCTCAGCTTTACAACCAAAGGATTTTTCCTTTTGGCTTCCCTCATACTCAACTCAATGTTAGCTCTCTGCTCATTGGTTAGTTCAACTTGTGGAGATTCAACATTGGTAGCTTTAACACTTTTTCTTTGATTATCATCAGGATTATCATCCTCATCAGACTCCTCAGACTCATCCTCCTCTTCAGTTAGATTATTCATAGCATCAATCTTGGGTTCATCAGAGGGTGGATGCTTTGGGTTTGATTCAGTTTGAGCAGGCATATCAGGGACACCTTGAACCTATTCACCTGGTTGCAAGGTTTGCAGTGGAATTGCCCTGATTGGACTAGTGTCATTATCACCGTCATCATCAGGAGTCTCAACATAGCATTTGTTCTTTTCATCCTATCTCCCTTTCTTTGTTTTCCTCTCATCATTCCTTATCTGTTCATCAGACTTTCTCTTTCTTGTATACACTTGTTCAAATCTTTTGACTCTTTCCATCATGATTCTGGTGATATTAGCCATCATTTCTTCAACAGATTCACCAGTTGGCCTTTCAGGTTCCTTTTGTGGCATTTCTTTAGATTCACAAGCCTTTTCAGATTCCTTTTCAGGTTGACTCTATGGTTGAAACATACTAACCACCATAGCCAAGGAATTGTCAGCTTCCTTAGTTCTGTTCATCATAATCAGTGTTTAAATTGCTTCTTGATCAGCCACTTCTTCAAAAATTTCTTTAGCAAGATTGGCTTGATTGATCAAATTTTCTTGCTCTGTCATTTCTTCTGGAGTCAGTGTTTGAGCCAATATCTCCCTATCCCTTGTCTCCCTTAAAATATTATCTTGTTCTCTTAAGGCAGCAGCAACAGCAATTTCATCATCTGTAAACAACACATCTTTCTCTGGATATGCCTTAATAGGCTCTTCTTCACAGACTTTTGCTTTACATTTCTCAATTCTTCTTTTCTCATCCTCTTCATCTTCAGACTGTACAAAGTCATCTATTTCTTTCTCAAGTGCTTCCAGTTCTTGATCATGCTCTACTCTCTTGGAACTTGCTTGTTGATCAGTTTCTGGTTTAGTGTGTATAAGTTCCTCACTAGCAGCATTTTCATCAATCATTACTTCAGTCTCTACTTCTGTCTATACATCAGTCAAGACATCAGTAGCTATGTCAGTTAAGACATCAGTAGCTATATCAGGAGCACTGAAAACATTAGTAGCTAAGTCAGTAGCAGCTACATTCTCCTCAACATTTGTCTTTTCAATCTCATCTCATGTCCCTTCATCAATCTCTTCACTCCATTCAACATGCATTATTTCATCATTAAAGTCATAATCTTGTTCTTCCACATCTGATTTGTCACCTTCATACGCATCATCTTCAATTCTTCTCTCCTCACTATCTTCCTCACCATCATCATAAGTATTTAAGATCAGTTTCAAACTGTCTACGGTCTCTACACCTGTTCCAGTTACAGTCTCAACATTCACACAAGAGTCAGTTGGCATTATTTCATTCTCCCCCTGTTTTGGGCAGCTGAGGTCTTCTCAACCTCCTGCTTCAGGGTTTGAATTCTCATTTTAGCACTTGTCAACTGATCTAATAACATGACATTTTCCATAGTGACCTCTTAATTTCTTCTCTTCAATTCAGCATTCTCTTTTAACAGGGTCAACAGGTCAATGTCAGTGGTCGGTGTTGTAGGTGGTGATGTAGAAAATGGTTCATACTTAGTTTGTTCATGGGTTGTGGTGTGAGTTTGGAAAATGGATTGTTGTGGTGATTGTGTATGATGTGGGATTGGGATGAATGGATCTGAGTGTATAGGGCTGGATGTTGGTGGTGTTTATGGTGTTGGTGATATATGTATTGATGTTTCAGGTTGGCTTATGGTTAGGGTTTGTGGTGTTGATTGAGTAGTTTGATGTGGTGGAGTTTGCGGTGGGATGGTACAACGTGTTGGTCAATGTGTAATGGTGATTGTGGTGGTGTTGGAATAGGTTGCTCTTGTTCTTCAAGTTGCTCCCACTGATCAGGTGCATCATTATTCATAGCTACTCCAGGTCCTCCTTCATCTCCATCAACATTTTCATATTCATCATCAGAGCCATCATCATCACTCTCTACGTCATCTCCTCCTTCCTCCTCTGAGCTTAACTCAGGCACTAGCATTACATTCAAGTCATGGTTCAACAACCAAGGCAAGATCTCAAATGGAACTTCAGAATTGAATCTATTTGCAACTCCAGGATTCTTAATTCTGTTGTATGTATCAGGATTCTGCAGTAGGTGTGTAATTCCCATAGTAGGTAAATCTCTTAATTCTCTGTTAGAGATTATCTGCAGGAACCTTGGATATTGCAAGAATCTGTCCTGCTCTTCGTTCTTCAAGTTTGCTACCAGTCCATCAAATATCATCTTTGAAAAGTTGAAGGGTAGGTCATACATAATCCCAACAGTGGCATTTGCTAAGTCATGACTCATCAAAGTCCATGACCCTTTTCTTGGAGCAACCCCTGTATCACATGATGAATGGGGAATCTATACATCATTGGAAACGTCCCCTTTTGAAACTGTCCATCATGTACAGTTCCCTGATAACCCATTGTCTCTTCAAATATTCTCATCAGGTGTGATGTATTGAAGTTTATATGATAATGGTTATCAACATTCAACCGTAGGCATCTTTTTATCATCCTCTCAGTTATATGTATTTCTTGTCTTGCCACAGTTGCCTCTATTCTCCTTCCATTGACATCTTCATCCAATTCAGCAGATCTCCAGAAATCCAGTGAATGATTTATGTTGATGACAGGGCATTCAGTAAAAGCAAAACTGACATTTGATCGTGCCATCCATGTAATCATTGGTGCCACCGGTTCGTTGTCAGGTGTGACTTGCAATAGAGCACACATGTTATGCTTCGTTTCAAAAGCATACTTGGGTTGATCTTGTTCTGCCATATCTGAACATCACAATCAAACATATTCAAAGTGAAATTAGCATAAAAATTTAAAACTTTACCCAATTTCAATTTATTAAAATGAAAAAGAGAGAAAAATCTTCAAGAACCTGTTCTTCGACAAGTTTATAACCTAAACACATAAACAAAATATTAGTAATCAAATACATAATCAAAGCCCATTATAGTCTAATCATGGTCGGAAAACACATTATTAATGCTTACCGAGTCGGAATTAGAGGGCTGATTCAAGTTAGGGTTTGGATTAATAATGAATGCGATAGGTCGGTTTGGGTTTCTTTGCGAGAAAGCAGTTGTAGTGGAAAGAGAGAGAGGGAAATATAATGTTGAAAATTTTGCCTAACTCCCTCTTATATACCTTTTGAAAGTGGGTTTTAAATGCTTTTTGTCGTTTTGTGAGTTATTAGCTGTCAAACAGTAACATTATCCACTTGATATTTTAAAAACAATTTTCAAACATATAACTCTTTAATATTTTAGACTTAGCAAACCTTACTCGGAAAAGTAATCCTTTGCAAAGTCTAATCGGTATATATCCACATATACAAAGCTTACCCGAATAATATTAAACCTTTCTTGATAACATTTTCTTTTAATTTTATAAGGTTTACCCGATCCCTTTTTAATCACAAACCTTGTTTGATTAAGCAATGCAATTTAAAGTCAAGATACTATGAAGAAAGCTTACCCGAAATACCAGGTTTCTTGAGAAATTAATCACAAGACAATTAATCAAGTATGAAATATCAAATAAACATTCTTTCTAGGAATCAATTAAGATGCCCATATAAATTTCTCAAATTTAAATTAAAATCTTAATCTAGCATAAACCCTATCAAAAATAAGGATCATATTCAATCAATCATAATAAAGCATATTCAATCAAGCATACTTGAAAAATAGTGTGCCCGAGCAACCTTCACAAAATTATTATGCCCGAACAACCTTCTTATACAAAGTATACCGGAGTAATCTTCCTAGAGTACAAAGTGTGCCCGGAAAGGACTTCTAGCAGACAGTGTACTCGGAAAATCAAATTTTGAAAAATTACCAAGTATATTGTCACACCCTCAAAATCCACTAACGGAGTTTTACCGTTAGAGGGTGTGAACTAACAGGATTGGAATCATTAGTTATAATCAAACCATAAAAACATTGATGAAAATAAGTGCGGAAGCGTAAATATATAAGCCAAGTGTTGCGCCACGCAGGACTACTTAAAAACCCACATAGTAACAGTTTTAAACAAGTTTGCAAAATCAATAGTGTTCAAAACAATGCATGATCCTATACCGCGCGCCCGCCTCGGCTACCTGAGAATAACATACTAAAAGTGTCAACACGAGGTTGGTGAGTTCACAAATTTATATAAAATAAAGCGTTTAGCGTCTTGCGTTCAGCGTTTTGCGTTTTGCGTTTAACGTTTTGCGTTACCAGATAGTGTAAAATTAATTATATATCGATAGGTAGCTAGCCTATACAACAAGTATTACTAAGTGTTCGACACCGAAGCTGACTGTTTATCATGTGCCTTGCCACCAGGTTTATCCCGACCATGGTAATGTGTTAGCCAAAATTACACCCACTCGACCTCCAGTCGAGCTTAGCGTTGGGTGGGTTTGTCAAACCCAGTAGTACTACTCAACAGTGACTCGCTATTATTCAATATTAAACGGTTCGATGTGTAGGACTTCAGTTGTTTCGTTTGCCACTTAGCCTTTACAAGTGATATATAATCTACTAACAAAATCTAAAAGCATTTTCGGAGTATGTTATCTCCCCCAAGTGAAAAGCGTTTAAAGAGTTTAAAGGGGTATGTGAAACTCACTGTTTGCGAAGAATTCCCAAAAACAAGTCACCCAAGTGATGCGCGTCGCAGAAAACTCTCACTAGCGTTCTATAACAACAAGGAGATTTTCTAAGAGACGGAACTATTATAGAGTTTCTAGACTCGGCACATAATACTTAAGCACAAGATACGTTTCGTGTTTGTTTGTGAATCGTGTGTGACTCAACAAGCACATTTGTGATACGTTACGTGTGTGAACAACTATTTACGTGTCAAGTGTTAATAGTGTACATATTTAGCAAATATTCCGCGCAAGGGCAATTTGGTCAAAACATAACAATTATCCAGTAACAAGCACGTTTCATGTATTTTCACAAAGTTCAGCAACTAATTTCGTCACGACAGAATTCTACTTGAAAGACTACCCTATTCAACAGATCATAGTATCTCAATTAATTCACCAAAAATCGTCACAAAAGAACACATGTGTTAGGTTTGCAGAACATATTTTATTATATTTTTATTCCACATAGATTTCTCACAATGATCAAAACATTTCAGCAAACTCACAACAATCAAATTCTTGCGCAACAGAATGTTATTTGAAATTTCCGTTAAATGAAAAATCCAATTAATGCAAGACCAATTGGGTTTGGTTCTTAACTCAACAAGTTAACTTCCAGAAGTGGAACCAACGCATTAGGTCTTGTAGTTCATGAGATATTATATTTACAAAACAACCTAACAGCAGGTCTCACAATTCAGATTTGCACAACGTTTTTGTAAAATCATAAAAGTTAACTTTTACTCGACCAAAAATTACAAACTTAGACTTTATAGAAACTAGACTCAACATAGTACCCTTTGGTATTAATAATCTGGACCAATTCTCATATTAACACCCGGTTATAGTCAATTGAACATCAACAACACAATTAGTCCAGAAACTGTTTGCATCCAAACTCAACATATTAACCATCTATAGACCACAATCCGTTCATATGACATTCTAGACACCATAATCACTATCCATGCACATCAATTATACACTACATACATGATTAGGGTTTTACTTGAACTCAAAATCAAAGCAACAAGCGATTAACATGCAATAACATCAATTCTAGTTATCAAATCAACAATCAATACATAATTAAACATCATCAAATCAAAACAAAACATATGAGCACAATATATGTAATTTTCAGAATCTAGGGTTTAAAATTAACCCATTCAAAATCAAAATTAAGCATAAAGGATGCATAGAATAGTTGTTTATACCTTCCTAGCACCTTAATCTTCAACAAACTCGAACAATTCTTGTATGTATGTGTGTGTGTGTGATTGACGGCAGCCAAGAGCAAGGGGAGGGGGGGGGGGGCGATCGGGTAGAGAGAGAGAGAGGGAGTGTTAGGGTTTAGGTTAATATTATTATTTATAATAACATGTTACATCTAGGTCCCTCAACTTCTAATTTGTACTTTTCTAGCTTATTTTAACTAGTTTGCATATTGAGTTAACGTTTTATAAAATGTTATCACATAACACATAAGTCTAACACATAATTACCACATAATTATTGTTTTGACGTTTTTCGTTTATTCACCAATGGTTAGCGTCAACTCGTTGCGTTTCGGTGCAATTCCCGAAAGACTACACATGTAGTAGTTGTGCGTTATAGATCCAATGATCTTTAAGTTTGAATTAACGGAGTTTGAGTTAACGGAGTTAACCTGAAATTGACTAGTGTCACATCATTCCCATGTTAAAGAATTTTCGTCCCGAAAATTTGAGTCAAGTCGTGATGAGTGTCTGAAAAAGTAAGAAAAATTTTCAGTTTGTCATATCATCCCCTAGTAGAAGGAAATTTCGTCCCGAAATTTAATTCATACATCCGGTGATTTCTGACGGTTTGTCGGGTTTCGCGGTTTTCTGTGATTGGTCAGCCCTTCAAAAAGGTGAGGATACTTTTTCATCATTAGATCCTCGCGTTCCCACGTGAACTCCGGTCCACGTCTCGAGTTCCAATGAACCTTATCAATTGGAATCTTGCTGTGCTTGAGTGTTTTGGTTTCCCAATCCAAAACTTCGACTGGTTCTTCAATGAAGCGTAACTGTTCATCAACTTGCAATTCGTCCAAAGGAACTGCTTGGGTTTCATCGGAAAGCCATTTCTCCAAATTGGATACGTGGAATACATTGTGTACGCCACTTAGTTCTGCTGGTAAGTCCAGTCGGTACGCCACCGGACCAATGCGCTCAGTAATTGGGTAAGGACCAACGTATCGTGGATTGAGTTTGTTTCGCTTCCCAAAGCGAACCACACCTTTCCAAGGTGAGACTTTGAGTAATACTTGGTTGTTCACTTGAAATTCGAGAGGCTTTCGGCGCTTGTCGGCGTAACTCTTTTGGCGATCTTGTGCTGCTGCCATGCGGTTTCGGATTTGAACAATCTTTTTAGAGGTTTCAAGTACCAATTCTGGACCAGTGATTTTGCTGTAACCCACCTCTGCCCAGCAGAGAGGTGATCGACACTTCCGTCCATACAACGCTTCAAACGGCGCTGCTTTAATGCTTGTGTGGTAGCTGTTATTATACGAAAACTCTACCAAAGGTAAGTGAGGTTCCCAACTTTTTCCGAAATCCAACACACATGCACGCAACATGTCCTCCAAGGTCTGAATAGTGCGCTCACTTTGCCCATCCGTCTGAGGATGGTATGCAGTGCTCATAACAAGACGGGTGCTTAGTGCGCTCTGTAGTGACTTCCAAAAGTGCGAAGTGAAACGAGAATCTCGATCAGAAATGATTGAGATAGGCACTCCGTGTCTAGACACTACTTCCTTCATGTAGACGCGAGTCAATCTTTCCATTTTGTCCGATTCCTTAATCGCTAAGAAGTGTGCAGACTTAGTCAATCGGTCAACGATCACCCAGATGGTATCGCATCCCGTCGGTGTTTTAGGTAATCCCGTGATAAAATCCATTGAAATGTGTTCCCATTTCCACATTGGGAGTTCCGGTTGCTGTAGCAGGCCAGATGGTTTCTGATATTCTATTTTGACTCTGGCACAAGTCAAGCATTTGCTCACGTAGGTGGCAATGTCGGCTTTCATGTTTGGCCACCAGTAAAGTGCCTTTAAGTCATGGTACATTTTATCTGAGCCTGGGTGGATAGAATATCTGGACTTGTGAGGTTCGTCCATCACTAGAGTTCTCAACTCTCCGTATCATGGAACCCAGATCCGGTTCTCAAAATATCGGACCCCGTCCGATTTGGTTTCGAGTTGCCTGTTCATGCCCCGCATGAGTTCTGATGGAAGATTATCATCTTTCAAAGCTTCGAGTTGCGCATCGCGAATCTGATCGGGTAAGTTGGCATGAATCGTGAGTTGCAATGCTCGCACTCGCCTGGGTTTATCGTTTTCTTTTCTGCTGAGAGCGTCGGCCACTACATTGGCCTTTCCAGGGTGGTACTTGATGGCACAATCATAATCCTTAAGCAGCTCGACCCAACGACGCTGTCGCATGTTCAGCTCCTTCTGATCGTAGATATGTTGGAGACTCTTGTGGTCGGTGTAAATGGTAAACTTGGTACCGTACAAGTAATGCCTCCATATCTTAAGGGCAAACACCACAGCTCCAAGTTCTAAGTCATGGGTTATGTAGTTCTTCTCGTGAATCCGTAGTTGTCGAGAGGCATAGGCTATAACCTTCTCGAGTTGCATCAACACGCAACCGAGACCTTGTATCGATGCGTCACAATGTACCTCAAAATTCTCTGTTCCCTCGGGGAGGGCTAGAATAGGGGCGCTACAGAGTTTGGTTTTCAACAGTTGGAAAGCGGATTCTTGCCCGTCACCCCAATTGTACTTAGTACCCTAGTGAGTCAAAGCGGTGAGGGGTTGAGCAATCTTTGAAAATCCCTCGATAAAACGCCGGTAGTAGCCGTCCAGTCCTAGGAATTGTCGCACCTCAGTCGGAGTCTTAGGTGCTTCCCAGTTTTTGATAGCCTCTACCTTACCGGGATCGACATGGATACCATTCTTGTTGATCACATGTCCTAAAAAGTGAACCTCGCGAAGCCAAAATTCGCATTTCGAGAGTTTAGCGTACAGTTGTTCCTTCTTCAACAATTCAAGAATTAACCTCAAGTGTTCTTCGTGGTCAGCCTCGTCCTTGGAGTTGACGAGAATATCATCAATGAAAACAATCACAAACTTGTCGAGGTACGCCTTGCGTACTCGATTCATGAGATCCATAAATACGGCTGGTGCGTTGGTTAAGCCAAAAGGCATAACCAAAAACTCATAGTGACCATACCGAGTTCTGAAAGCCGTCTTTGAAATATCTTCTTCGCGCACTCTTTGTTGATGGTAACCAGATCTCAGATCGATCTTCGAGTAGTAACTCGATCCTTGAAGCTGGTCAAACAGATCATCAATTCGGGGTAAGGGATAACGGTTCTTTATCGTCACCTTGTTCAGTTCTCTGTAGTCGATGCACATGCGGAAAGTCCCGTCCTTTCGAACAAATAAGACAGGGGCTTCCCATGGCGATGAGCTAGGTCGGATAAAACCTTTATCCAACAGATCTTGCAATTGAGTGGACAACTCCTGAAGCTCCGCCGGTGCGAGCCGATATGGGGCTCGTGCTATGGGCGCTGCACCGGGGGTCAATTCGATTTGGATTTCGACTTGTCGAATAGGAGGGAGTCCGGGCAAATCCTCCGGGAAAACTTCCGGAAAATCTCGGACAATCGGTATATCTTTGATTCGCTTCTCCTCCGCGGGTTTCTCAACAATAAGGGCTAAAATTGCCGGATGACCCTTTCATAGATACTTCTGCGCCTTCATGAGGGTGATGACGCTGGTGGTCATGCCGCTTTTCTCGCCCTGAACCGAAATGATCTCGCCGGAAAGGGTGGTGATGTAGACTATCTTGTCGTGACATATAATCTCCGCTCGGTTCTCAGATAACCAGTCCATGCCGACAATGACATCGAAACTACCAAGCGTAAAAGGTATGAGGTCGATATCAAAAATATGACCTGACAGTTTCAAGTTACATCCCGCAAGTACATGAGTCGTTTCTATAGACTTACCGTCCGCTAATTCAATAGGAAACTTAGCATCTAACGGGGTTGGAGTTAAGTCTAAGAGTTTACTAAAGGCTTTCGACACAAAACTCCTATCAGCTCCAGTGTCAAACAAAACAGAAGCAAAACAGTCGTTCACAGGAAACTTACCAGTCACCACATACGGATCGTTGCGGGCTTGACCCGACCCAATGACGAGAGATCTTCCTTTACCATTGCTTCCGCCAAAGCTGCTGCCTCCATTATTCGCGTTATGTTTTAGTTTGGCGCAATCCTTCCTGAAATGACCCTCTTGACCACACTCAAAACATCCCTTAGTCGTCGTAGGTGGTTTAGGAGCACCCTTTGCCGCTAGGTCTCCCCTACATTCCTTGGCCTGATGACCCATTTTTCCGCATCTCAAACACTTGACGCGATCACACGGGCCAGCATGATGATAGTTGCACCGGTTGCATTTCCGGTGTTTCCCAGCATAGCCGCTCGAACCCTGCCCGCTACCGTTGTTGTTATTGTTGTGACCCTGATTATTGAAGCTCCGAGTGAGTTCGGGCTTACGGTAGTGTTGTTGCTGTGGGGGGTTCGAGGTTAAGGACCTGACGTTGTCGAACTTTCTCTTTCCATTACTCGTGTTGTTGCTGTTGTCAGTGCTCGGGTTGTCACGGGCTTTAGTGGTTGAACCCCTATGTGGTAACGCACCTTGGGTCCACTGCTTGATCCGTCAGTTTGTGAGCTAATCGGATTGCTTGTTGAATCGTGGCTGGTCTAGAAGACGTCACCATGCCCTGAATTTGCGGTGCTAACCCATCAATATACATCTCAATCCTCTTGCTCGGCGGGTCTACCATCCGTGGACACATCACAGCTAACTCGTGAGAACGGGTGGTGTAGGCTTCAATTTCGGAACCCACCATCTTCAACGACCAAAACTCGGATTCCAACTTTGCAATCTCCTCTCGAGGACAATACTCTTCACGCATCATATTTTTGAACTCCTCCCAGTTCATTGCGTTAGCCAGTTCCAATCCAAGAATCTGCACATTTTAATTCCACCAAGTGAGAGCAGAATCTTCAAGTGTCCCGGCAGCAAATTTGACCCTACTGGTAGGTGGACAATTACACATCTCAAAAGCGGATTCGGCCCTCTCAGCCCAACGCAGGAAGCCTATAGCTCCATCAGTGCCCTTAAACGAACTGGGCTTGCAATCCAGGTAGTTCTTGAAAGTACACGATCCAGTTGGACCTCCGGCTTGATTCTCGACATGTGCGGCTAGAGCGGCCGCCGCGTGGTCGTTTAGCAGGGTTTGGAGTTCTTCTGCAGTCAAGTTGATGTTACCCAGCGACCGTGTCCAGCGTTTCTTCCAGCCATCTCCTAGAATCACATCATAAAATGTCGGACATGAATTTTTGGTTTCATATGCAACACACCATACATGTAATAAAAAGATAGGTAAGAAAGAAATAAAAGGAACAAACATCACATCTCAACCATATATTAATCCAAATAATAATTCATGATTAAAACCATTGGATTCGCTACAAAGTATTTAAAACCAATCCTTAAAATCGTAGAAAATAATAGTTTGGATGGAGACAACCCCTCCATCTAGGTGTTATCATCCTTAGATGTCATCATCTGAGGACACCTCTGAGTGTGCCTCCTCCTCAGCCGGTTCTTCCTCCGGTTCCTCTTCGGGTTCCTCCTCGGGATCTTCCTCGGGATCCTCCTCAGGCTCCTCTTCGGGATCTTCTTCGGGTTCCTCTTCAGGCTCTGCCTCAGGTTTGGTTGCGTTCTGAGCAACTTGCATTTGTAAGACACGCAACGCTCTAAAGCTATCTCTGTTCGGGTCCTTGCTACTTGAAGTTGCTTTTGCAAGTCTATCATCTCGGCTTGCATTTTTCTCATAATTTTCATCTGTTGATCACTAGCCTCTTGCATTTCCTACATCACCGCTGTCAGGCGAGAAATTTCCTCCTTAGTTTCAGTTCCATCCTTTAACAGTCCGGAAACGTTCGCTCGCGTATAGCGCATATAACCAACATCACGCTCCAAACAAGAAACAACAGCTGCGAGCACAACGCTCTACAGGTTCGGTTATGGGTGGTAGGGTGTTGGGGTAAGCAGGACGACTCGGGTGAGGTAGTGGGGGAACTTGTTCGCGATAGACCATACGCCTGATCATATTCGGGTACCAATCCCAGCTAACTTCGTCTTCGTACATGCCTCCGGATAAGCGATACCTTTTCGGTGCAGGGGCTTCTTGCTCCGGGACTACTCGGGGTGGCGATAAGGTAGGTAACTGCGGTTCCTTCCCATGAGCATGAGTCATCTGATCGGATGACGATGATGATGGTGGCGTCGACATCCCTACAGGTAAGCCGTGTATGCGCGCGTATGAGTGAATGAGGTAAAGAGATAAGATAACAAAGACTACACAAAACATATGCAGTGTGTATCATTATAACTAATGGTTCGTTGCGGTTATAGTCTAGTATGCATGCAATTTCTAGTTCGCTATAACCAATGGCTCTGATACCAATCTGTCACACCCTCAAAATCCACTAACGGAGTTTTACCGTTAGAGGGTGTGAACTAACAGGATCGGAATCATTAGTTATAATCAAACCATAAAAACATTGATGAAAATAAGTGCGGAAGCGTAAATATATAAGCCAAGTGTTGCGCCACGCAGGACGACTTAAAAACCCACATAGTAACAGTTTTAAACAAGTTTGCAAAATCAATAGTGTTCAAAAAAATGCATGATCCTATACCGCGCGCCCCGCCTCTGCTACCTGAGAATAACATACTAAAAGTGTCAACACGAGGTTGGTGAGTTCACAAATTTATATAAAATAAAGCGTTTAGCGTTTTGCGTTAAACGTTTTGCGTTTTGCGTTTAACGTTTTGCGTTACCAGATAGTGTTAAATCATTTATATATCGATAGGTAGCTAGCCTATACAACAAGTATTACTAAGTGTTCGACACCGAAGCTGACAATTTGAGATGAGCTCGATGGGGGAGATGAATTTCTTCTTAGGGTTGCAGGTTCATCAGTATGACACATGAATTTTTATTCATTAGACCTAATACGTGAACGATGTCTTGAGCCGATTCAAGATAACTGTCAGAATAATCCCTTCGACGCCTCTTTCCGTGGGTCACAATTTGTCACCGGGCGAATTGGAGGATACGGTTGATCCAACCCTTTACCGAGTAATGATTGGTACATTAATCTACTTAACTGCTTCTCGTCCTGATATAGTGTTTGCTGTTTGTTTGTGCACTAGGTACCAATCAAGTCCCCCGAGTGACTCATCTGGAGGTGGTTAAACGTATACTTCAGTATCTGAGGGGTAATCCTGACACTGGGTTATGGTATCCCAAGGATGATAGCATTATATTAACTTTGGATTCTGATTCTAATTATGGAGGATGCAAGATCAATTTCAAATCTACTATAGCAGGTTGTTAATTTCTAGGAAGTCGGCGTGTTTCCTGGCAGTGTAAGAAGCAGAAAACTATCTCCACTTCGACCACAGAAGCAGAGTACGTGGCAGCCTCGAGTTGCTGTTCACAGTTTCTTTGGATCCCGCAACATTTGTGGGATTACGGTTTGAAGTTTCTTACTACCCCCATCTTTATTGATAACTCTGCTGCTATTAGTATCACCAAAAACCCCATGCACCACTCAAAGACAAAGCATATCAAAATTTGATATCATTTTATACGTGATTTCTTTGAAAAGAAATTGATTGATATTGAGAAGGTGCACACAGATTTTTAGAAAGTCGATCTGTTTACCAATGCATTTGACAAAACGCATTTTAACTTTTTTGCTTTGTTTAAACGGATTAAAAACTCTTGCTGATAGCCATAAACAAGGATAATTATCTTTAGTTTATTTTGTTTTTCTTCTTTTACTTATTTTTATGTTCTGGGTTTTGGGGGTGAAAATGGAAAATACAAAAAATATTTTGAGTGTTTTGTTTGTATAGAGAAAATCTAAAAACATTGAAAAATTTTGAAAATCCAAAAACATTGAAAATTTGAAAAATAAAAAATATTGTGTTTTTGAATGTATAGAGAAAAAGCAAAAACATTCAAATATTTCAAAAGTATCAGAAAGATTTTTGCACTCTGTCGCTTAAAATTATGCCAGCTACTCAGATTTGAAGAACATATACGTGTATAGGTTGGGTCTTGATGTTTATTGGAGATATTCAGGATAGCCATTTACCTGACAATGGAAAGTATTTGAGGCGATTGTTGTGTGTTTTTATTTAATTCTCTTGCTGAAAATTATGTCGGTTATTTAAGTTTGTGGAACATGCTTGCATGTTTTGGTCATGTTATCTACTTGTAGATTTATAGGATAACCGTTAATCTATAGACTGAAAGTGACTGGGGCAATTGAAGTTTTATGCTTCTCAAAAATAAGTTTTGACGCAAAAAGAGAAAATGATAGTACATTTATCATCTGTTCCCATATCCAGAAAGAAATAAGTTTAAAAGGATGAGTGCTTAATTGCGTTGGCGCATTGATAGGTCTTAAAAAACCTGTTAGGGTAAAATATGTGATATAAACATAAAGAAATGCCAAATTGAAAGAGGTGTTAGTCTCTACCAAAAATCTCAGTAATGATGGCAGACATGTAATAGTCTATCATACTCAAGCCTTATGATTGTCTGATCATTAAAAACAAAAATTCAGACAAAGTGCATCTGGTTTCTGGACACTGTGAGTCTTTATGCAGCTTAATCATACAGGTATTCATAAGCATGAATATTTCAAAGTCTTTTAAAGCAAGCCCGAACTCATTAAACTTGATCACTACTGTACATCGTACAAATTAAAATATTGACTTGATAAAAAATCCTTTGTTAGTCATACATTGTTCCTCCCTTGCGTGCGTCTCAATACTAATAAGAAACGGACCCCAAGGGATACAATGTATGTAAGCCTACAGATGAACTCGTGTATACTCATTCACAGTAAAGGAAGCTTGGTGCATCCCTTAAAAATATCTATAAAAATTATAATTTTCATCGGCAACATAATGGTTTAAGTCAAGTTGGGTGGTACGGTAAAAATCAAATTAAGCTTGAACCCAGATTAGAGGCTGATAGTTTCTGATATTCTGTGCTTTAATTGAAAATTAAATCATATCACAAAAATACTTGAAGGTTTTTTATAAGATTTAAGTGGATAAAAATATCAATGATCGACTTAACACAAGTCATAATAGTGATGGAATATAAAACTGCGATGGACGGGCAATTTGGTCAATTTGATTCTTTGTTTAAACTCACAAAAATATGTACTACTTTCGTAAAATAGTTTTTATAATTTTTTAATTTTACTTTTCTTTCTAATTAAAAATATTCAAAAATCCAAAAATAATTTGATTTCTATTTTGATTTTCTATTTTATTTTCGTGCTTCGGGTTTAAGTGTAAATATTTGAGAAGAAAAGAAAATACCAAAAAGATTTTTTTTATTATTTATTTGTATTATTTAATTCTTTTAAATTTAAATATAAATAATTTTATGTTTAAATTATTGTCCATTCACTATCAATCTGGATAAAGAATGAAGGTCATTATTATAATTATTTTGATAACGAATTAGTCCAATTCGCCATCATTAATTCACTTCTGCTACACTGATAACGAATGACCCCATTCATCATCTGATTGATAACAAATGAAGCACGTATTTACATTAATTCGTTATGATCTTCACGTATCACTCATTCGTTAATGGAGTTTTCGAACGACGTAACGAATTAGATCATTCTTTAAGTCAACTTTAATGAATGAGCTTATTCGTTGTCTGGAAATGTGTGCAAGTTTTGTCATATATAACAGGGATGGAACGAATCGTCTCATTCATTCACATTGTAATATGTGCATTCCTAACAAAACTATGGCCAAATTTTCCTGAAATTTTGACCTTCGTTAAACTCAGTTTTGATCATCATCTTATATTCATTAGATAATTGAGATCAAAACGCAATCAAATTCGTCAAAATCCATTGTCGTTTCATGCGTTAATTAGTTGATTATGTCTTCGGTTTTTAACTAATTAACATAACCTTAATTATGCTAAATTTTTACCTAAATGGATGTAATGAATCGGCTATCGAGGTTATTGCGAGCCGATTTATGCTCAATATTGGATGATACAGCCTGTTACATGGCCTAATTGAAGTTGATAGTGCAAGTTGACTAATGGATGTTCATACTCAATTTTGACTTTGACTCGTTATAGTCAATGTTGATAATTATTGGTGGGTAATTCGTTACAACTAGCGAATGGACACTCTTTCGTGTTTAACAACCATTCGTTAAGTTTAAAATAATGAATTAAATCATTCTCTTGAATTTATAACGAATGAACTCATAGTCATTCAGATTGATTCGACTTTCATTCATTATTTATTCGTGATCATTCATTCGCTAAGTTATTTATAACGAATTAAGCCATTCGTTATATCGAATAACTATAAGGCCCTAATCCCGGTACCCTACTTTAGCGTTGGATTTACTTATAAACACAGTTCTATATATCCGAGTGAATTAAAACATTCGCGGAATAATATTAAAGGAAACCATTCATTACATAAGTCTAAATTTAAAGTAATATAAAACATATATTTTTAGTTCAAAGATTAACAACTGAGTCTTTAGATGCCAGCTTCTTTATTCATTTGCCATGTGTCCCCCTTCAAGCCAGTTGTCTCATCCTATTCACCTTCGTGCATACTAAAAGTCAGGTATGCTGAGCGAGTTCTAGTTAATCAGGCAACATACATACGTTTACATACATACATATATACGTATCCAAAGACACATATTACATACTTAGTCTGTTACCTTTCTTTCATTCGTACATATAAATACTTTCTTTCTTTCATACTTTCATACATTCATATATAACTATCTTTGCCATCTCAGATATTTGTAGGGTCTGGTCCCTTTCTTCTCTATCTCATATATTATTAGGGTCTGGTCTCTTTCTTCTTTATCTCGGATATTATTAGGGTCTGGTCCCTTTCTTCTCTATCTCATATATGATTAGGGCCTGGTTCCTTCTATCTCAGATATTATTAGGGTATGGTCCCTTCTTTCCATATAACCATACATATGCTTTTTTACACGTACATTCTATTATGTACATTCATACATATTCTTAATCATTTATATATCATTCATGCATCTTATGTAAAGCTAACCTTTCTTGGAAATACTTGCAATATCCGAAGATCGTTCACGTACCGACAAGCATTCATTCATAACCTCAATGGTTATCACATAAATCATATAACGCATACAATTACCACTTAGGATAAGTGTATTAACTCATCACATCGAGTATGCACACAGCCCTGAAAACATAACAAGGAAATGGGGCTTGAAACTCAAATGCGTCATGTTACGTTCACCGTTAATGGTTATTCCTTTTTAGTTGTGCGCGACTAACTGTTCAATAAAAACAATATTAAATACCGCTTTAATCATTCTTTGCTTACTTAATCTTAAGCGTCTAAGCCGGTTTTACTTCATGGATCATTAATCGGTTAGTTAATCGTTAATCATTGCCCCTTTAACGTATCTTTCATTAATTAATAAAGTCCAAGGGCTTCTATGTAATTAAACCATTTTAATCTAAGTACAGGGACCTTTCTGTCATTCTATCAAACTATATTCGTTATACACCCCCTTAACGAATAGGGGTTCATTCGTTAACCTGACTGACGGATGAGCATCAAACGAATGGGGATTCTATAAAGAATGAGAATCCTATAATGAATGGGGATACTTTTTAACGAATGAGTATTTCATAACGAATGGGCTCCTTCGCTTGACCTGGCTAACGAACGGACCTTTCAACGAATGAGGTTTATTTATTAGTTCTTCATAACGAATGGCAGAGCGAAAGGATCAACAAACGTGGTTCATTCGTAATTCTTCCTTAACGAATGGGCATAGCTCATTCGTTACACGCACATAGGGTTAGGGAAGGGAATGTCAGAGCATTCCTTGACATTCCTTAATCATTAGCGCAGCCTTCCCGGCGCCGTCATCACCGAAAAACCGGGATCTCGCCGAAATGCGAGATCTCACTCGTTTTTCCACCATTTTTCATCGTTTTTCGTCCCGCTTGATTCGGATCCGAGCAAGGGTGACCACTAAGCTCTTCTTTCGTTTAGTTCATACCTGATCCCATCCAAATCTCATGACTTTAACGGTTGAGGGTGTCGGTTCATCGTTTCGTGACTAGATCTTGCAAGTATGGATCCATATAAGATAATAACATCATTACCTCGAATTGATTCTTAGTTTCCTCTTGGGTTCGGCTAGAGAAAGAGAGAAAGATGAAAGAGAGCTTAAGTGTGTGTTTTGGATGGTGTATGAAATGGGTGGAATGAATGGATAAATGAATAATTATAGTTTATATACTTATGGATCATGGGTCATGGGTCTTTCTTTCTTCCTTACTAATCCATGTCCATTACCCACATTTATTTAACCCAACACAAGCCCAACTCATAATAATTAATATTATTATTTATTGACCGTAACAGGAAACGGGATGTTACAATAACCTCATTCGTTATAACGAATGAGCCAAGAAAAATAATGAATGACACTTTTAATTATTTTCATAATCCAAAATATTAAAATTGTTAAATAATTTAATTTTTAATGTTCGTTTTTTTAATTCTCGTGTTTATGTATTCTCAGAAATGGCATTTGAAATTGTTCAAGATGCTCCCATAGCAGACCAGCAACAGGTTCAGCAACAACAATAACCTGAGTTCCCAATGTTGCCATTTGACAAAAAGCACAACATCTGTGCTTTTGTTCAAGAGAATTTTGCTGACGAGGACATGTTTTGAGATATTATCGCGTTTATCCAACGATCTTGGATAAGTTATACTGTTACCGGTGATACAACGGTCTACTTCAATGTTATTCGACCGTTTTGGAATTCAGCACATTATGTTGAGTCTGAAAACCATATTGTCGCCGAAGTCAACAAAAAACCGGTTGTTAAAACACCTGAGGTTATCAGACGGGTGTTGAGGTTTGTGGACAACCTGGATAACCCATGTGAAATTGATAGGTCGTTGATCCGCGGGTTATTTCGATGAGTATTCTATGCTGGTGACCTTGAACGTTCCTAGTACAACAAGGATTACTTGTGCGCCCTATACAAGTATTTACTACATGTTCTTATACATTGTCTTGGGGGACGCAAGGGTGGATACAACGAATGTTGGATCATGTTGCAATTGGCATTCGTATCTAAAGGAAAACTGCTTGGTCATGAACCAACGCAGTAAATTCCTGATGTATCCACGGTTTGTGCAGCTGATAATTCAAGATTTAATTCCTGATTTGGAGATTGAGAGGATATTGAAAGATGACATGTTAAAGCTGGAGCATATGAATGCAGATACGGTGAAGAGTATGAAGTCTTATAGACAGGATACTCCAAGGACCAAACGTTTGATTGGTCACTTGCCGAATCTGGCGTATGAATGTCCTTCCAATGACTGTTGGATCCTTGGCGATTCAGATTCTGAACGAGAAAATAGACCAGGTGGGAAAGCTGGCGGAGATTATGGAGATGACGGTGGTGATGGTGGAAATGGAGGTGGCTCACGACGTGCTGACATTGAGGCAGCAAGCTCTCAGGCTGCTCAACGAAAGCGTAAGGGCAAGGCGTTAGCGAAAGATCAACCGCCCAAACGTCGTACTACACATGGATCTGGTGTGAAGATTGGTCCACGTGTGTCGAGGTCGTCCGCTCCTCAAATTCCGGTGGTGCCGCCTACTACTAACATCCCGGCACTCACATTGATGACCACGCTCACTTTCGATCCAAGGCTTAGCTTGATTCCACAATCAGTATTATCTTCTATGCCAAGGCCTGTTGTTGCTACATTGGTGGTTCCTCCGACACCGACTGTGATGCCCACACATCCTTTGGACGTCTCGTTTATGTGAATCAGCCGTCCTCATGGTCCTGTGCGCCCGTACCTCCGAAGTTTCATACTTTGACCCCAACCCATCAGATAGACATGCTCTTGAGTTTGATTCATTTATACGAGAATCAAATGGCGGCCGATCGTCAAGCTCAAGAGCAAATGATCCTTAACCAACATCTTCTGATGGGTTATGTTTTCTATTGTTAAAAGGAAACAAAGGAGATGCGTGAGATTTTTACGGCTCAGGGGGTGAAGATTAAGGAGCAGGAATGCCTCATCCTTTAGTTGACATGCAAAGACAATGCTCTAAAGAAACTGAACAACGATGATGATGATCCTGATGCTCCAGGTACATGAGGAAGTGAGCCGAAACAAGCTCATGGCTAATCCTCGGGAGCTGGTCCTAGTAGAGGTGAAGGTGGAGGCAATGATTGACAAACAGTGATCTATCAGGACTCGACAAATTTTCAACCTATTGAGTCGATCAAAGCCAACTCCATATTGTTTATGGAGTTCGAGAAACGGGTAGTGATGGTACTACCAACGCGGATGAAATTGAAGAAGGTCAGTTTGTCGACAAAGCCCTAACATGCGAACATATTTTATTACTATTAGGGCTGAACGATGAAGAACTGGACGTGTTGGAGGCTGAGGAGTATGTCAAGGTGGTGAATGATGAAGAAGTACTAGTTGACGCGAGTATTCCACATGGCAGTACGTCGTTTATATATGAGGACGAGGACATAGAGATGGAGGATGTAAAAGCAGAGGAATACCACGATCTATATGAACGTTCAAATGTTGATTAGGGTGTTCCTACATTTACTGAAGAATACGTTAAAGCTGCTGAAGACCATCTAGAGAAAACGACAAAGAAAAAAGCCAAGATACCTGAATGGGACTCTGATCCATCCGAGGCTGACATTTTGGGATGGTTTGAGTACCGGAGCAAACGTGCTCGTAAGATTATCGAGATTTACTAGTACGTTTATCGAGTACAACAACTGGACACTACTGCACGGTCTAAAGCAAATCAGAAGACTACTTTCAAAGTCGTGCCAACAGTGAAAGGTGATATTGCTTCTTGTTTATACAATTCTGAGTTAAACGTTTGTATTATCAAGTCAGAGAACAACGTTTAGTACTTTCAGTATATCGTTGACGTTCTCTAACTGCCGAGGTGGGATGTTCGCACTCTCGCTAACCGGCCGTTCACAAATCGCAGTGAATATCGATTAGCAGAATGGTTTCACCAACATCTGCTCTTCGAGGTAAGTTCTTTAAGCCACAAGTCCCAACCGATAAGTACATTGACGAAATTTATCCTCGTATGGGTTGGAGGAAACTTATACTTAAAGTTAAATCGCCGAAAATGATGAAATGTGTACATGTGAAGACTTTTCCACAGAGTCTTCAACTATCATTCAATCGATGGTTATGCAATAGTCAAACTGGCGAGGCAGTCATTGTGTTGGGTAAAGGACTGAAGACCAACTTCATACGAGTTATCGACCAAATGTGGCTCATTAACTTATCAGAAACCGACAATGATGTGTTTTTTGAGAAAAAGATTTTGTCGAACCTCAAGTAGATTACGATCGAGCTATGCAATTCCAGCGCGTTGTACGTTTTTGTCATGCGTTTGGAATTCAAAGTTGTCAAGATTGGAAGACGAAGCGGTTCAATTAATTAAAGACAAAGAGCTCAATACGAGGGGGTGTTTGTTAGTGCACGGTTTTGTTGTCTCGAGTCTTTCTAATTATCGTTTGTAATTAAATATTATTTTAATGTAAAAGGGGTATTTTTGGAAATACAATCTTTTTCGTTATGTAAGTCTCATTCGTTAAGGTTGTTTAACGTATGAGCCCATTCGCTATCTTGTACAGTTCATTCGTTAAGGATGTTTAACGAATGAACCATAATCGTTATTTGTACTTGTCCATTTGTTAAGGATGTTTAACGAATAGACCTTAGTTCGCTATGTAATTAACCCATTCGTCATGAAATGTTGACGAACGGGGGTAGCGAATGAGTCATTCGCTATACCTTATGTGATAACTTATGTAATGATAACGAATGTAGGCCATTCGTTACGGGATGTGTAACGAATGGCATCCCATTATCTATATAAGGCTTGTTGGTGCCTTGTTAATTTAAGTATTGATTAAGCTATATACAGAAGCTCTATCCAAGTATTCCCTCTCTCTCAATTACTTCGTTAACATTATTATTATTATTATTATTATTATTATTATTATTATTATTATTATTATTATTATTATTATTATTATACAATTACCTAATCTATAAGCATATCATATAACTATATCTATCATCTAATTAACATAATATGAACGGTGTTAATTGGATCTTGGTGTTCAACAAGGGATTACGCGATTAAAAAATTAGGTGGAGAGTTTGAATTGTTGTAGCATGTGACGGTGATGGCTTATTGTTGGCGTTAGTTTAGTCGGATGTTGCCTGTTGGGAAGTGACGTGTTGTATGGCGGCAGAGGTATTTTGGGTGAGTAATTTTTCAAGTTTATGGTCGGTATAAAATGACTGATGAAAGCACTAAATTGATCTATTCCCGTTGAGTAGATGACACTTTTTTTACGTTTAATTCTCAAACTAAGGTTAAAATTTATAGAAATAATAATTGAATTAAAATAGAAAAACAAAATTAATAAGAAAACTAACTAAATTAAATTACTTTGATAGAAAGTAAAAAGTAATTAAATTAATTAAAAGTCCTTTTGTAATCTAGCTTCTTAATTAACCCAAGTGGATTTGGGGCCATTTCCCTCGTCTTCTAAGGTTTGGGCTGGTTCGATTGATGACTAGGTCGTATCATAACCCATGTTTACTCGACATGATAAGCATCAAAAACCTTTAGAATATTTTTACATATTTTTTTTCTTTATCAAACAACACATGCAACCAACTCTACACATGCATTTGTGAAAGTACTCTAACATAGCAAGAAATGTAACAACTACGCATTCATTGAAAAATTGGTTCTTAGGTTCATGGGTTTCATATACTTGGTGTTGTTGAATATTTCTTGCACTACAAGCTGATTCGCCTTCTTAGACGTGTGGTAGCCATCCCAATACACATACTTGTTTCTATCAGAACACAAGCTTGACCACGCCTTGCAAAGGCCAAACCCATTATATGGCCTTTGTCCATAACATGCTGTGTTAGTCACCTCAAAAGAAATAGAAACAATGTAAGCGGATTACCAAAGGCTTTTGGCTTGGAGATGAAATTTTTGAATATATGATGTGCGTCAACGAAAGTAAAAACATGACTACCCAATTTCTTGTTCAAAAAGCCGATCATCGTTGACTACCGTTGATTGAATAGGTTTGAGGCATGTTGCACCTCCGTCACACACTCTCCTTTTAGAGTAGGCAATGCTATTACCGATGGAGCACAGCCTAACGGTCCGGTTGCAGTCACAAGTACTTTTCGGGCTCCCAAAGTATATAGTCTCTGCATATGATATTTAATCTTTAAAATCTATAATTGTGTAAGTTAAAAATTTAGAACTATGGTATAAGGAGTTAATACCATAAGAATCTTTTCATACTTGGTGGTAACTGGACATAGGCGGGGAGCTTATATTGAAACGATCGTAAAGAGTTCCGCACCAAAATATAGTTGTTCACAATGCATTAATTACAGCCATTATGACCATACCATCACCCCTTGTCGTTAACCATGAGATCCCAACTTAACCCATCTATGACTCAAACCGTCACTCTATCTTTTACTCAACCATATACTTGATAATTTTCGACATACCGAGCTTGCCATAATTTTTGTGATCAAAGTCATCTTCTTAATGCATGCCCTAGAATTATATATGCGAATCAAGCTCAAGCCTATCAAGCCCAAGAACTGCAACCCCCAATCTATGAAGCCCATTTCTATTAAAACTCATCCTCGCGACCCATTCAAGCCCAACCTATTCGAGTTATTTAAACCCAACCAATCTTTATTATTGTCCAATTAATGCACAAATTATTTCTAAACCTAGCGGCTTATGACCGGTTACCACGAGCATTTATTGCTTATAAAAACCAGGGGCGATAGGACATTTTTTATCATATCTAACTAATAGAAGTTGTATGTGTAAAATTATTTTTTATTTGGATTGTATTAAGTGATAATTTCCCCATCTATCCAAACTCAATTCGTCTAAAGCTATGAAATGATTAAATCTAGTGAGCCTCTTCAACTTGGTTCCATCTTGGTACCATCTTCAACTTGTATCAATATTATTAGATTCACTTGATTCCATCTTCAACTTGTTCATTTCAGATCCGATTGTTCAATATGACCAAATTAATTTTATGGATTACTTGATCAATTTTGCACCAAATTAGCCAAACAAAGGCTAAACTAGTCATATCAATCTCACGAACACCCTCAACCTATTCCGTAAACCTCAAATCAATCCAAACTATACCAAAATCCAAATAACCAAAGAACAGATTTCGTTGTTCCGTACTATCTTAGAAATCAATCCAAAACCATCACATACATAATCAATTATCCAATTCGTCAAACACACACCTTACACGATCCAATCCGGTCTCAAATCCACCCAAATCAATATCCAATTAACACCTCAACATGTTAATTTAGAAGAATTCTATAAACTTAAACATAAACCAAAATTTAACAATTAACTACTGGATTATCTATCAATCCATACCGAATTACCTTAAAACACAAGTAATCAAACCCTGGTAGCTCTGATACAACTTGTTGAACACCAGAATTAACAGATCCAATCAATAATAATTCATAGCATATTGATTAGATCAAGGATCTAGTTATATGATATACTTGATATGTTAGGTAATAGATCTATAATATTAAGTTGAAGTATTTAAGAGAGCAATTTGACAAAGTAACAATATACTTTAATCAATACTTAAATAAAACAAGGCATACAACCTTATATAGACGATGAGACGACATTCGTTACTCATACTGTAACGAATGGCCTCCATTCGTCTCATTTTACATATGTTAACTTATGGTATAGCGAATGACTCATTCACTATACCCCATTCGTCTACATTCATGAGGAATGGATAATAGACATAACGACCGAGGTCCATTCGTTAAACATCCATAACGAATGGACAATTACATATAACGAATATGGTTCATTCGTTAAACATCCTTAACGAATGAACTGTAATTAGTAGCGAATGGGCTCATTCATTAAACATCCTTAACAAATGAGTCTTACATAACGAATGGGTTCATAATTACATAAATACCCTTTATCATTAAAACAATAACAAATCACAACCGACTATTACAAAGACTCGAGACGACAAAAACGTGCACTAACACATATCATGTGGGCATCCGATGATTTAAGTAGTTATGGTCTGGCACGTAAAGATCGAAGTTCTCGCATAAAAATCATAGTACGTACGATTGTGTGTCATTGCTTAGTATTAAGGGTGTTTTGGACAACGATTCAGATGTGGAATGATAAGGGCATGGTCGATACGCCACTGATACATCTTATTTATAAGTACCTTTGCAGTATTTTCGTTTTTATCATTTTTCTGATCACACAAAATTCTATGTTATGTTAATTAAATTTTTATTATAACAAAACTCTTAAAGGTTTCTGAATGCTGTAACATTTCGGTTTTTCCGTATTCGTATATATATTGTATACCCGACACGGGTTTGTTATTCCAAGAATTTACTAGCATTTATTTCATTTTTGTAAAATCGTGTCTAAAATCCCTAACCCGCCTTATATATCATATATTCCAAAGTTCAAGGACCAAGTATATGAAAAAAAAAATTGGTTCACTGCGCAACGCGTAGAGCAAGGCCTTGGTCCTATGAGCGGCGCGGAGGAGTTTGCTGTTGGCTGGAATTTCTGAAACTCATCGTTATATTCTTTTTTATGCTATTTTTGATAAAGTTCACCGTATTTCCATCAATTATGAACCTAGACATGTTTCTTAACATTAAGCACTAATTTCCCTTCCAAGATTTGCATCAATTTCGTGATTGTCGGTGATTTTGTTCCAAACTTTCTTGATTTTCAATTAATGCCAAAAAAATGATTTTGTTTTCTTCAAGACGATTGAGGCTATATACATGAACCTTGGCTTTTGCTAAATGGTTACCACAACTTAGTTTCCTTCAATTCGTGAAACTAGTGCTCATTGATTGTGTTCTTAAGGTTTTGACATTTCTAAAGTCCAATAATTTGACTTCTTCGGATTAGCTATATCGGGTAGGTACTGAACATGAAAGATGTTCATTTTGGTATTTTAAACAAAAGCATTGATTGAGGAGAATTAATAACTCAATTTCGAACTCAATTTCGTTTTGGCCCGTTAGGGTTTATAAAGTAATTAAAATTTGGAATTTTTTAATACACCACTTTCTACTAAAAATTAGATTTCGCTTGAGAAGGTTTTGGCTTTATTTTCAAATTTATCATGTGAAGGACCTCAACTCGACCCCGAATTCACTCTTCGGATTCTGACCCGTTTCAGCTCGCTTAAATCTTGTTTTTATTATAACTTGAGAACCGTAGAAGTTTTAACGTAATTCCAGTTGCTAAATTCTTATTTTTAATTATATTATAATCTTTGAGAATTTTAGGTTTATTTCCTTGAGTTGGCTCAGCTCACTTATTTCACATCCTCCTCGTATTTAACTTGCCAAAATCTCTAAGGTGAGTAATCACACTCCCTTTTTCTATTTTTGTTTTGGGGAATCTAGGCATACACAAAACCAAAGACTATTTATGTGCTCAACTAAATTATCAAACTCAATTCCATTATTTTCATATTGTGATATTGCTTGACTAGTTGTTAAATGCTACTCGAGTATGTGTTTACTGTTTATATGGTTGGTTGGTATCTCATCCTCATCCTCATAGTATGGTTATACCCGTCTTAGTAGCCATAGATCGTGTTCGATGGAACATGGCCAAACGACCATTATTTGTATTTTTTATTTAGTAGCCATTGGTTTTTGTGATGAATCATGGCCAAACAATTTTTTTTATGTTATGCTACTTAAAGGTATGCATGATATCGTAAGGAATTGTAATTTTTATTGTTATATATATCTCAAATTATGATTACCTGCTCAGCTTTATGTTGACAATATATATATCTACTTTTACACATGTCGTATGTAGCTAGCTATTTGGGATTATTTAAGATGCAAGACATAGTTGGACTTTAGGTTTTATTAAAATAAATAACAATTTATTTGTTTAGTATGATGTAATTGTTTTAAGTTATTTTGTTGTGAAACTATCATGTACGCTGATTTGAATAAATAAATTAGATATTGACACTTTATATTTATTTTAGTGTCTTCGAGCTATGATACAAATTATTTCGTGCTCCGACATGTTATGCCGTTAAGTTGGGATGTGACAAGGGGGGTTTGATGTTCGTTACTGTCTTGCTCTACGTAAGGGCTTAGGCGATTAAACAGTTGGGTGGAGAGTTCGAGTTGTTGTTGCATGTGGCGGTGACGGCTTATAGTTGGCGTTAGTTTAGTCGGATGTTGTCTGTTGGGCAATGACGTGTTGTATGGCGGCGGAGGTATTTTGGGTGAGTTATTGTTCAAGTTTTTCGAATACTATAAGCATGGGGTTGGTATGGTTGTCGATATAATATGACTAATGAAAGCACTAAATTGATAAGAACCCTTTGAGTAGATGACACTTTTTTTAATTTTATTTCTCCAACTAAGGTTACTATTTATAAAAAATAATTGCATTAAAATAGAAAAAAACAAAATTAATAAGAAAACTAACTAAATGATAATTACTTTGATAGAAAGTAAAAAGTATTTAAGTTAATTAAAAGTCCTTTTGTAATCTAGCTTCTTAATTAACCTGGGTGGATGTGGGGCCTTTTCCCACTTCTTCTAAGGTTTGGGCTGGTCCGATTGATGCCTAGCTCATTTCATAACACATATTTATACAATATAAATATCATCAAAAACCTTTAGTATATTTTTACATATTTATTTGCTTTATCAAACAACACATGCAACCAACCCTACACATGCATTTGTGAAAGTAGTCTAACATAGCATGAAATGTAACTACTACACATTCATTGACAAAATGGTGCTTAGGTTCATACACATGGTGTCATTGAATATTTCTTGCACTACAAGCCGATTCGCCTTCTCAGACGGGTGGTAGCCATCCCAATACACATACTTGTTTCTATCGGAACACGAGCTTGACCACGCCTTGCAAAGGCCGACTCCATTATATGGCTCTTGTCCGCAATATGCTGTGTTAGTCACCTCAAAACCTGCACACATTCTCTCGGTGAATTATATATAATTTATAAAATCAAAAGAAATAGAAACAATGTAAGAGGATTACCAAAGGCTTCTGGCTTAGAAATTAAATCCTCGAATATATGATGTGCGTCGATGAACGTAAAAAAATGACTACCCAATTTCTTGTTCAACAAGCCGATCATCACTGACACCCGTGGATTGAATAGCTTTGAGGCGTGTTGCACCTCCGTCACACACTCTCATTTTCGAGAAAGCAATGCTATTACCCAATGGAGCACAACCTAACGGTCTGGTACCAGGCACAAGTACTTTTCGTGTTGCCAAATTATATAGTCTCGACATATGATATTTGTAAGGCCGCAATCCCGGTGCCCTACTTTGGGGTTGGAATTACTCATAAACACAGTTCTAAATATCAGAGTTAATTAAAACATTCACGGAATAATAATAATAACAGTCAACCTTTCATTACAAACGTTTATAACTTGTCTTTTTATAACATAATAAAACATATAATATCAAATCATCATGACAAATATTCAGATTCCAGCCTCTTCAGATCATGCCACGTGTCCCCCTCAGGCCAGCTGTCTCAGACTATTCACCTCCGTGCATACTAAAAGTCAGCTACGCTGAATGAGTTCTAGTTAATCAGGCAACATACATTCATACATTCACTTACTTACACACATACATACATATTCGAAGATACATATCACATACTTGGCATGTTACCTTTCTTTCATTCGTACATATATATACTTTCATACATTCGTTCATACATTCGTTCATACATTCTCTCATATTATCACACTTTCATACTTTCATAATACATACATAACTATCTTTACTATCTCAGAAATTTGTAGGGTCTGGTCCTTTTCTTCTCTATCTCAGATTTTATCAGGGTCTGGTCCCTTCTATCACAGATATTAGTAGGTTTTGGTCCCATCTTTCCTTTCAACCATACATACACATCTTTACACATAAATTTAACTATATAATTCATACATACTCATAATCATTCATTTGTCATTCATACATCTATCACAACTCACCTTTCCTAGCAATGTGCTCAATATCCGAAGATCATTCACACACCGACAATCATTCATTCATAACATCCATACATACTATCACATCATTCATTATAGCATACACTAACCATTTAGGGTAAGTGTATTAACGTTCACATTGAGTATGCACACAGCCCCAATAACATAAAAAGGAAATGGGGCTAGAAACTCACTGAGCCCTGTTACATTCACCGTTAATGGTTATTCACTTCGTTAGCCGTCTGCAACTAACTGTATAACAATTACACATGTCAATTTACTATCACTACCCATATCACATTTCTAGTTTAATTATAACCCTCAACGAACTGGGTTCCGAGGGCAGCGCCCCTGGCAGCGTGGTTCTATGGGCGGTAGCCCCTAGCGGGGTCCAAGGAGCAAAGCCCCTGGCTAGGGTTAAGCTGCCAGGTCAGCTTGGAAATATTTTATTTTCATTAACTGTTCTTAACAAAATTTCCATTAGAATTCTTTAATAATATTTTATAGCTAACTCATTAACCCTTCAAGGTATCTTTCATCAATTAATAAAGTCCAAGGGCTTCTATGTAATTAAACCATTCTTTTCTAAGTCTAGGGACCTTCGGTCATTTATTTAAACTAAGTTCGTTATCCAGTCCCTTAACGAAGGAGGTTCCTTCGTTATTTCTTAACAAATGTGTTCTTTCATAACGAATGGACTCATTCGTTATTTCTTAACGAATAGACCTTTATAACGAATGAACTGTTATGACGAATGAACCTTCAAAGCGAATGGACTTTCATAACGAACTGCCTAGTGAATGAGCCTAACGAATGAGGGCACATTCGTTAGTTCTTCGTAATGAATCGCTTAAAGAATGACTTAACGAATGTACCTAACTCGTTATTCTTCCTTAACGAATAAGCCTAACGAATGAGGGTTCATTCGTAAGTTTTCCGTAACATTAATTATGCTATCGAGGATTTCGACAGTTATGCGTGCACTCATAAATATTTAGATCGTCACATGATGCACATGGTTCGTCTCGTTGTGCGGGTTTGAAAACAAGGGTAAAAGAAAACTTTTTAAATCGATATCATTTGATCAAGAGCAATGAACTAAAAATCGAATGAAAATTGATGAACATTATTAACTAGTAAAATAATCCTAAAAAATGATGAAATTGTTTAAGTTAACCATCGAGAGTAATAACAACAAAATGAATAAATAGATAGAGGATAATTTTGAAATTATATAAGTAACTTACACATATGATGTAGAGAAAATACTTGAGATGACAAAATTCATGCAATAATAAATAGGTTCACACAACAAACGAATCACATGACTTATGAATATAATAATAGATAAGGTTTGAAACGAAGATTATAGAATCGATGAGATGAGGTAAGACAACTGTGAGAATGTGGTGAGTTTGGAGGGTTTGTGTAGTCATGTATTAAAATATCAAAATTAAATTTGTACATGTGACTCCTATTAGATAAATATGTACAACACATGTTCGTAGACCCAATTTCCAAAACGTTTATAGGAAATTGGTCATAGGTAGTTTATATTACAAATACGGTACTATTAGATAACTATTCACATCACCATGCACATAGTCCCGGTAAATAACCAGTTATAGACCACTTAAATCATGATAATAAATTGTGTAATAATAAATAGTGCACTAAACGATTTAATAGAAACAATTGAGAGATTGAATACTGTGACATCCTGTTTTCTAGTTTCGGTTAATAAATGAGAATATGAGTTATTATGAGTCGGGCTAGTGTTGGGTAAAATGGATATGGGTTATGGACTTGGGTCATGAAGGAAAGAAGAAATAGACCATGGGCTTAAGCCCATGCTCCATAATTATATAAACTTTAATTACCCATTTTTCATTCATTTACACATATTTCATACACCACCAAAACACGTACTTAGCTCTCTCTTATCTTGCTCTCTCTCTCTCTCTCTCTCTCTAGCCTAAATCAACAAGGAAAACCGATCCCGATCCAAGGTAATGATAGTATGATATTGTATGAGCTGAAACCCGTTAGATCTAGTTACGAAACAACAAGCCGACACCTGTAAACCGTTAATGTCACGAGACGAGATCCAGGTGGAATCTGGTATAAACCGAACCTAAGATGATCTTAGGGGTCACCCTAGCTGAGATCTGGATCGAACGGGATGAAAAACAGTGAAAATGGTGCAAAAATACGTTTTTCCGGCAAACAGGCGGTTTTCCGGCGACGACGACACCGGAAAGGCGGTGGGTACAAGGAAGGGAATGTCAGAGAATGTTTTCTGACAATCTTTGACCTAACCCTAATTCGTTAACGGGAAGTTAACGAATTAGAGGTAATTCGTCAGCGGGGAGTTAACGAATTAGAAGCAATTCGTCAAATGATTCATTACAAGAAGCTTAACGAACTAGCCTTAGTTCGTATCCAGATTCGTTAAGGAAAATATAACGAATTAGCCCCAATTTATTATAGTCATTCGTTAAAAGAAGTTAACGAGTTGGAAGGTTCAAGTCGTTACGGAGAGGACCAGTTCGTCAGAGGGGTCATTCGTCAAAGGTTTAGTTCGTTATAAGGACCAGTTTGTTATAAGGTTCAATTCGTTAAAATGACCGGTTCGTTATACTAGTCAATTCGTTATAAAGTAACAAATGGGTAATTCTTTATGAACTCAATTCGTTAAAAACCATGTAATGAACTAGAAGTTTCGATAAATGACAGAATAGTCTGGACTTAGAAAAGTATGATTTAATTACAAAATGACCCCTGAATTTTATTAATTTATAGAATATACCTTAAAGGTTTAAGAGCTTAACCCCAGCCAGGGGCTCTGCCCCTTGGACCCCGCTAGGGGCTGCCGCCCCTATAACCCCACTACCATGGGCGCTTCCCCCGGACCCCCGTTTGTTGAGGGTAATAATTAGACTACAAAAGAGATATGGATAGTGATAGTTAATTGATACGTTTAATTGTTATACAGTTAGTTGTGAACAGCTCAAGAAAGGAATAACCGTAAACGGTGAACGTAACCGAATTCAGGTGAGTTTCTAGCCCCACTTCCTTGTTATGTTTTCGGGGCTGTGAGAATACTCATTGTGATAGTTAATACACATACCTTAAGTGGTAAGTGTATGCTTGGTATGATTTATGTATGATGATTTCTTGACGGTGTGTGAACAATCTTCGGATATTGCATGTACCGTCAAGTGGTAATTAAAGATATGATTGATATATATATATATATATATGATGTATGAACGATGTATGTTATGTTGATAGTACGTGAACGATATTCGGATATTGCATGTAATATTAAGGAAGGTATGTAAAGACAAGTATGTTACAGTTGCACGAAACAAAGGGACCAGACCCTAATAATAGCTGTGAGGATAGGGACCAGACCCTAATAATATCTTTGAGTATAGGGACCAAACCCTAATAATATCTGTGAGGATATTAACCAGACCCTAATGATATTTGTGATATTGTGGACCGGACCCTTATAATATTTGTGAGGTTATAGGGCGGAAGGCTCTTTAAATAGTATGGATAGTTTTGCATGTAACGTAAAGTATGAATAATGTACACACCTTCGGGCATGTGTGCAAGTATGTGAACAGATTGTATGTTGTATGATTAACTAGAAACTCACTCAGCGTAGCTGAATTTTAGTATGCACGCAGGTGAGTAGAATGAGGCAGCTCGCATGAGGGGAAGCACATGGCATGGAGTTGATGAAGCTGGCATCTCAAGAAAATGTTATGTTATCTTAAAAGACAAAGTTTTATGTTTAAATGATTTGAATGCTCGTTGAGACAAGAATTAATGGTTATGTAATGTAATGTTTGAAGGTTTTTAATATTCCGCGAACATTTTATTACCTCTGATATTTAGAACTATGTTAATGAGTAAATCCAACGTCCAAAGTAGGGCACCAGTAACGGGGCCTTACAAATACCAATATAAATAACCATAATTCTCATTCATAACAAAACTGGAGATTTAATAAATTTAATACATTCGATTTAGATGAAAGAACTAAATAAAAGAAACGTCTTTTACGTAGTTTGGGGTTGGGTAAGAGGTGGGGTAAATGGTTTCATCATGAGTTGGTTTCGTTCACGGCATGTGGTAAAGAGGTGACCAAATCGATCGCAATGGGTGCATTGTCGACACCTGAGGTAGGGCGAATGGTGAAATTTACATGTATCACATAATGGGTGGGGTCATGTGTAGGGCTTCTTGGTGGGTTGGGATTGCGATTAGTCCAAGACATAGTTTTGGGAATTGGACTTTCTTTTATTGTTGTGGTAATGGGGAGAGTTGTTGTTGTGCTTGAAGGATTCGGGCTTAGAAGACTCGGATTTAGATTCCATAGTGGACTCATATGTGGGCTTATCATTGGGTTTATTCAAACCATTGCAGGAGAATAGTAGCACATTCGATACCGAAGTATTCAGGCGGGTTGGCACTCTTGAATTGTTTAATGGAGAAAGCAATAGGGTTCGAAGTTGTGGATTATGTAGGAGCATTCACAGTTTGGAGTTGAGAGATGATTGTTGGGAGGGCTTCCGTGATTCCCTTAGCGATGCGGGATGTCATGCTACGGCCCGAGTTGCCGGTGCGACGGTTACGGTTGATAAGGCGAGAAGAAGACATGCTACAATGATGACACGTGAAAAAGTTATTATGTTTTGGAAAAAAAAAAGAAAAATTGTTTAACTATGTGAAATTTTGAGTTTTGTGAAAATTCATGAGAATTCAAGATAAAATTTTAATAACCTTAACCTAGAATATAAAAAAAAAAATTAATAACCTTAACTTAGAGTATTGTTGAAATTGATAATTTGAGAAAATATTCATTCTTAACAAAATAAAGAAATTTAAACAAAAATCTCATCGTTGATTTAAGAGTGTGATCGTCACATGACCACGTTTGATACAATGAGGGTAGTAGATTCAGTTTCGTTTGGTGTGATATTCTTTGGCTTAATAAGTTCCACATCCTTACTAAGCACTCCATGAAGGAAACCGGGTCTCGCGGTTGATTGAGATTTATACGCATTACACTTCATTAGGCTCGCAAGCCTTGGTGTCAAGTGTTCGGTAAACTAGTGTGCCACTCTTACAGTTTACTACATATCTGTCCCACGAATCATCCTCAAGGAGAGGGGAGTGAAAAGGCGGGATTTCTAAAGGAATTTGCCATTATTATTTAAAAATCGTCCTAAAGTTTTGAAAACAATTTTGAGAGTGAGGCATAGGCTCGGATTAAGTGTGTGCTTTTGTGTACAATAATAATATTAAATCATTAAATACTATTTAAGCTACTGCAATCAATAATTTATTTCGGGGGGCAAACACGCAAAGGTATATCACGTACAGGGACCCTAAACATGCTACTAGGCCGTTATATCTAATCACCTATCTTATAGCCTTCGACTCTGATACCAACCTATCACACCCCGACCAAAGGCGGCGGAACATGTCGGGATATAACGTATTGATTGGACAGTAGCTCAAAAGAAACTAATTAATGTGGCAATTTTTATGTAATTTCATTACAATAAATCAAATACACAAATTACAATAATTAAATCAAATAAATCGTTCTTTTGTGTAATATGAATAGATATCCTAAGGTCTAACTATTGTCTTTAATCTTGAATAATATCAACTACTTATACCTGTAACATGTATGAAAATAGAGTTTGTCAACACGAATGTTGTAAATGATGGGTATTATAATTCTAATGAAAATGTATTAACTAAATAGATGTGGACCCGTTCCTATTGATACGAAATCAAAGTACTTGGGTAAATGTATGATCATACTAGATGAGGATGAGATACCAACCACCAAGCATAAAATAGCAATTAAGCACATAGAGCATTATCATAGAGTATACAATAATAACACATAAACATATATTGAATTGTTTTTTGAATAGATGTGGAAAAAAATGAGTAATTTAAATAGGGTATACATGCCACCCCCAAAGTTTAAAAGATGAAAAAAGGGAATATGTAAACTCACCTTAACGTGTGGATTATCAAAGATGAGATGGCGATAAGAAGTTAAGAAGAACCCTCGGGATACGTCGACGGAAGTTCCTAATTGTTAACGTTAATATAAATTATTTATAACGAAATAATTATAAGGGTTTAAGTAAAATTTTAATTTAAAATATTATTAGTTAATTTAACTATCAATGAATTTGTAAATGCTATAAGTAACAAGAGAGTATATGTTAATGAAACATGACACAACGATTATTAATCGGCTTAAAATGGATTTGTAGTCGTTTAGGGTTTCAATCTTTTATTATTATTATTATTGTTATTATTATTATTATTATTATTCTTATTATTACTATTATTATAATTATTGTTTTTGTTAGATATTTAAACAAATAGAGTAAATATTATAAATGTTTGTGTATAATAAAAAAAATTAACCGGAACCTTTAATATGATTTCATTCGTTAAATATTATTATTAAAACATTAATGAAGTATAATATGAGAAAGTTGAATTTATTTTGAATAAGGAACAGGGTTCGGTTTATTAAGCAAAAGGAGTTATTGTCTTATATATATGTATGTATATATATATATAAATATACATATACATATACATATACATATGAGTTTTATAAAAAGGTTCAAAGACAAGAAGACATTAATACGGAGGTTCGATTTCTAAAAACAACATTTACTTAACTTTTTAAATCCGAATGAATGACAATACTAGTAAGAATATAAAAAGAATTTAACCATCATGTGCTTAACCATCATGCACTAGCCACTGGGGCAGGTGTCTAACTCATCAATAATTTGAGATCAATTATTTTTGTCCATTAATTGTTTCATGTTCCTTCCCACTTTGAACCCTAGAATTTAAAATCGTCCAATTCGTTCATAGTTTGGTTAAACTGAGTTATGTTTTTGTCAATCGCGAAAACAGACAAACTGTCAGAAAACACCGGAGGTAAGAATTAAATTTCGGGACGAAATTCCTTTCAACAAAGGGATGATGTGACAAACTGAAAATTTTTGCTATTTTTCAGACAGCCATCGCGACATGACACAAATTTTCGGGACGAAAATTCTTTCAACATGGGAATGATGTGACACTCGTCAATTTCAGGTTAACTCCATTAACCCAAACTCCATTAATTCAAACTCAAGCTCATACGAACTATATCATTCAAGTTAACGCATTTCTCATTGCATTTAATTAGAGTTTAAATGACACATGACAATCAGTACACAAATAGTCTTTCGGAGTTTCACCGAATCACACATGAGTCGAATCAAACCGTTGGTGAACAAAAAATAAATATAATGAACAAGTAATTGGTATAAATTACATGTTACGTTTATATGTAAATTTTTGCTTGCATGTATAACATCATATTATGGATGAAATGGACATAGTTTATGCTAGAATTAAACTAATTAGGAGCTTAGGGTGTGATGTGTAACTTGTAATATAATTAACTAATATATAAACAAACTAATAAAAAAAACCCTAACCCTCTGCCTCTCGCTTGCGACGGCACCCCTCCCCCCTCTCTTGATCGACCGAACACACACACACACACATACATACAAGGTGTTTACAAGTTGTTTGAAGATCCAAGGTTGCTAGCTAGGTAGATTAAACACCCTATCTTATCTATTTAATAAAATTATTTGCATCATTAAGCATATTAATCATAAACCCTAAATGTTAAAGATTGATTGTTGATGAGTTAGGGTTGCATGCATGGTTAATTTTTCATAGATTAGTAGTTTGTTGAAGTTTTGGTGAAAATGATGGTGGACAGAATCAAAAATGCATGTTAAAACGGATGTAACATGATGTTAATCATATGTTTTGAAGTGATTATTGATTCTATGATGTAGCAGCTCTAGTCTAGTTTCTAAAGAGTCTTTTGTTGTAATTTTTGGACGCGTGGAAGCCAGTTTTTATTAATTTACAAATCTGTTGCGCAAGTTTTATTCGGGAAGCCTTCTTATAGGCTGTTTTGTAAATAGTATATCTCACAAACGACAAGACCAATTGAGTTTATTAAACTTCTGGAAGTTAATAATTTGAGTGGGGAGTCTAACCCAATTGGCCTTGCATTAATTGGATTAACCATGTAACGGGAATAGCAAAGAATGTTTTGTTGCGCATGATAATAACTGTTGTGTACTTACTGTAATGTTTTGATTCTAGTGATAAAACCGTATGTAATAAAAATCTAATAAAAATATTTTTAGAAACTTAACTCAGGTTTTTTTCCGTAATAAATTTTGGTGATTTTATCTACATATTATGATTAGTGAAATAGAGTAATCTTGACGTGCTAATTCTGTCTCGGTAACTTAGCTGCAGAATTCTTGAATTAAACATGAAAAGTGATTGTTTTATCGATATTTGCAATATGTTTGACGTATTTGCCCTTGTGGTAGATGTTTTACTGATAATGTATCGTAGTAACACTTAACACTATACTTAATCACACCCGTAGTTTATCACCAACGTGTTTGTGGAGTCGCAATTATTTCACCTACGTAACCTCTCGTGCATAGTTTTCATACGTCGAGTCTAGTGACTCACTCATAGATCAAAACACTTAGAAATCTCATTTTTGTTTTTAGAGTACTATTGAGGATTTCATTTGACGCGCGATTTTCTCGGATTTTTGATAACTTCGCAAACAGTGAGTTTCGTGGCCCATTATACTCTTATAACGCTTTTATTAGGGGGGAGATAACATACTCCAACAATCTAGATTTTTTTTACTCTATATATATCATTTGTAAGGCTAAGTGGAAACAAACCAACTAAGTGCTTCTGAACAATCGAACTGGTTAATATTGGATAATAGCGAGTCAGTGTTGGGTAGTACTACTGGCTTTGACAAACCCCACCCAACTCTAAACTCGACTGTAGGTCGAGTGGGTGTAATTTTGGCTAAAACATTACCATGGTCGTGGTTGACATGGTGGCAAGGCAATCATATAAACAATGAGCTTCGGTGTCGAACAATTAGAAATACATGCTTGATAGGTTAGCTACCTATTGATATATATCGACATAACACTATCTGGTAACGCTAAAACGCAACGTTTAATTTACTTAAACATGTGAACTAACCAACCCTGTGTTGACACTTTTAGTATGTTTATCTCAGGTAGCCGAGGAGGACGAGCGGTATAGGACATGCATTCACTGAACTCTTATGCTTTAAATTTCTTTTAAATTTGTCCTCATAACTGTTGCTTTAAGTCGTCCTGTGTGACGCAACTATTTACTTTACAGTTTACGCTCCGCATCTTTACTTAAGACTTGATGTCTTTGTTGTTTTTAAAACTTTAATTATGGTGTTTGATATAACTAATAATTCCGATCATGTTAGTTCACACCCTCTGACGGTAAAACTCCATTAGTGGAATTTGAGGGTGTGACAGATTGGTATCAGAGCCATTGGTTATAGCGAATTAGAATTGCATTCATACTAGACTATAACCACAACGACCCATTAGTTATGATCTTACGCACTGCATATATATATATATATATTATTTAACTATTCGTTTTGTTATTCACTTTTCCCCATTCACTCATACGGCCGTAAACCATACACGACCTATTTTGTAGGAATGTCATCACCATCATCATCATCCGACCCAGTGTCCCACACCTCGGAAAGGAACCGCAGATTCCTGAATCATGACCACATCGAGCAGGCCCAGCACTAGCAGCCCCTACACCGAAGAGACACTGCCCATCTTGAGACGTTTATGAGTGCAACGGTAACTTATAGTGGTACCCAAGTTTGATCGAACGGATTGTTTACCATGAGCAAGTTCCCCCGCTACCCATCCCGGGCTGTCCTATGTCTTACAACACACTATCACCCCTAACCCTTCTGATGGAGCACGTTTTCGCAGCTTTCGCATCCTGTTTGGATTATGAGGTTGACATCATGCACTCGACGAGAGCAAAGGTTATTGGGTTACTAGGGGATGGAGCGGAGGTAATGAAGAGACTTTCAAACCTCACTGAAGCCATGAAGGAAACTCAAGATGCTCATGTTCATCTAATGAAGTTAGTGCTCAATATGCAATCAGAAATCTTAGACTTGCAAGAAGAAGTTAGATATGCAAGTGGTCATACAGCGGTAGCTTTAACTCGTTGCGCGACACTAGAGGCACAAATTGCTCCGAACGCAGGAGAACTGGAGGAGGATCCTGAAGAAGATCTTGAGGAGGAGCCAGAAGAAGACCCAGTAGAAGAGCCGGATGAGGAGGATGCACACTCAGACGTGTCCTTAGACGACGACATCTCAAGATGATAACACCTAGATGGAGGGGTTGTCTCCATCCAACTTATATTTTCTATGATTTTAAGGATTGGCTTTAAATACTTTGTAGCGGATACAATTGTTATAATCAAGAATTATTATTTGGATTATTATATGGTTGTGATCCAATGTTTTATTTCTTTACTTTCCTTTATTTCCTACCTTTTATTACATGTATGATTGTTTGCATATGAAACCGAGCGTTCGTGTCTAAAATTGTATGTTGTGATTTTGGGAGATGTCTGGAAGAAACGCCGGACGTGGTCGCGGTAACATCAACATGACCGCAGCAGAACTCCAAGCCTTACTTAACGACCATGCGGTGGCAGCCCTTGAAGCCCATGTCTAAAATCAAGCCGGAGTCTATACTTTCAATAATTACTTGGAGTGTAAGCCCAATTCGTTTAAGGACACTGAGGGAGCCATAGGGTTCCTACACTGGGCAGAGAAGTCGGAGTTAGTCTTTGAGATGTGCAACTATCCACCAGCCAGCAGGGTCAAGTTTGCTACTGGAACACTGCAAGATTCAGTCCTCTCCTGGTGGAATTCCAATGTGCAGATACTCGACTGGAATTAGCGAACGCCATGAACTGGGAAGAATTCAAGAATATGATGACGGAAGAGTATTTTCCTAGAGAGGAGATCTCGAAACTGGAGTCAGAATTTTGAGCCTTGAAGATGGTGAGCTCCGAAATCGAAGCCTACTCCACCTGTTCTCACAAACTGGCGATGATGCGCCCAAGGATGGTAGATCCACCGAGCAAAAGAATTGAGATGTTCGTCGATGGTTTAGTGCCACAGATTCACGGTATGGTGACGTCTTCCAAACCGACCACTATTCAGCAAGTGATCCGAATAGCCCACAAGCTGACGGATCAAGCGGTATCCCAATGTGCATTACCACCTCGAGGTTCCACCTCTAAAACCCTTAACAACTCAGGTAAAGACAACAACAACTCTTGTAATGGAAATAGGAAGTTTGACAATGTGGGTTCCTCATCATCGAACCCACCACAGCAACAACACCACCGTAAACCCGAACCCACTCAAAACTTAAACAATCAGGGTTCCAACAACAACGACGGTGGCGGACGGGGTTCGAGTAACTATGATGGGAAGTACCCAAAGTGCAACAAGTGTAACTACCACCACTCTGGCCCATGTAACCGTATCAAATGTCTGCGATACGGTAAATTGGGTCATCAGTCCAAGGACTGTAAAGGCGAACTCACGGGTAAGGGCGCCCCTAAACAGCCTGCAACCACAAAGGGTGCTTTGAGTGTGGCCAGGAGGGTCATTTCAGGAAGGACTGTCCTAAACTGAAGAAAAATGAGGGCAACAGAGGCAACAGCAATAGCAGAGGCGGTACTAAGGGTAGATACTTTGTCATCAGATCGGGCCAGGCCCACAACAATCCGAACGTGGTTATCGGTAAGTTTCATGTAAACGACTGTTTTGCTTCTGTTTTTTTGACACTTGAGCTGATAGGAGTTTTGTGTCGAAAGCCTTTAGTAAACTGCTAGACTTAACCCCGACACCATTAGATGCTAAGTTTCCTGTTGAATTAGCTGACGGTAAGTCTATAGAAACAACACATGTACTAGCGGGATGTAAGTTGAAACTGTCGGGTCATACCTTCGATGTCGACCTCATACCCTTTACAGTTGGTAGTTTCGACATGGTTTTCGGCATGGACTGGCTTTCCGAGAATAGAGCTGAGATTATATGCCATGACAAGATAGTTCATATCACTACTCCTTCCGGCGAAATCATCTCAATACAGGGCGAGAAGAGCGGCATGACTACTAGCATCATCACACTCATGAAAGCGCATAAATATTTACGAAAGGGTCATCCGGCGATATTAGCTCATGTTATTGAGAAACCCGCAGAGGAGAAGCGGATCGAAGACATACCTATTGTTCCCGAAGTCTTACCGGAAAATGTGCCGGGACTCCCACCCGTTCGACAAGTGGAGTTCCAAATCGACTTAGCCCCCGGTGCTGCACCCATAGCACGAGCCCTGTATCGGCTCACGCCGACAGAGCTTTAGGAATTGTCCACTCAATTACAGGACTCATTGGATAAAGGTTTTATCCGACCCAGCTTAACACCATGGGGAGCCCCTGTCCTATTTGTCCGAAAGAAAGACGGGACCTTACGCTTGTACATCGACTACCGGGAGCTGAAAAAGGTGACGGTCAAGAACCGCTATCCCCTACCCCGAATTGATGATATGTTCCACCAGCTTCAGGGATCGAGTTACTACTCGAAGATCGATCTGAGATCGGGTTACCACCAACTAAGGGTGCGCGAAGAAATTATTTCGAATACGGCATTCAGAACTCGGTACGGTCACTATGAGTTTCCAGTTATGCCCTTTGGTTTAACCAATGCACCAGCCGTATTCATGGAACTCATGAATAGAGTATGCAAGGCGTATCTCGACAAATTTGTTATTGTTGTTATTAACGATATCCTCATCTAATCCAATAACAAAAGCGACCATGAAGAACAGCTAAGGTTGGTCCTGGAATTACTAAAGAAGGAACAATTGTACGCTAAGCTCTCTAAATGCGAATTTTGGCTTCGCGAGGTTCACTTCTTAGGACATGTGATCAATGAGAGTGGTATTCATGTTGATCCAGGCAAGGTAGAGGCCATCAAAAACTGGGAAGCACCTAAGACTCCGACTGAGGTGCGATAATTCCTAGGACTGGCTGGCTACTACCGACGTTTCATCGAGGGATTCTCAAAGATTGCTAAACCCCTCATCGCACTGACAAACAAGGGTATTAAGTACAACTAGGGTGACGCACATGAGTCTGCCTTCCAACTTTTGAAAACAAAACTCTGTAGCGCGCCTATCCTAGCCCTACCAAAGGGAACAGAAAATTTTGCAGTACATTTTCATGCTTCAATACAGGGTCTCGGTTGCGTGTTAATGCAACTTGAGAACGTTATAGCCTATACCTCTCAACAACTATGGGTACACGAGAAGAATTATACGACCCATGACTTGGAACTCAGAGCTGGGGTGTTTGCCTTTAAGATATGGAGACATTACTTGTACGGTACCAAATTACCATTTACACCGACCACAAGAGTCTCCAACATATCTACGATCAAAAGAAGTTGAACATGCGACAGCGTCATTGGGTCGAACTACTTAAGGATTATGACTGTGCCATCAAATACCACCCTGGCAAGACCAACGTAGTGGCCAATGCTCTCAGCAGAAAGGAAACATTCAAGCCTGGACGGGTGCGAGCATTACAACTCACAATTCATGTCAATCTGCCTGATCAGATTCGTGATACACAACTCGAAGCTTTGAAAGACAAAAACCTCCTATCAAAACTCATGTGAGGCATGGATAAGCAACTTGAAACCTAATCGGACGGGGTCCGATATTTCAAAAACCAAATTTGGGTCCCTCGTTACGGAGAATTGAGAAATCTGGTGATGGATGAGGCACATAAATCCCAATATTCGATTAACCCTGGCTCAGACAAAATGTACCATGACCTTAAGGTACTTTACTAGTGGCCGAACATGAAAGCCGACATTTCCACCTACGTGAGCAAATATTTAACCTGTGCAAGAGTCATGGTGGAATATTAGAAACCATCTGGTATGTTACAGTAACCGGAAATCCCAACGTGGAAATGGGAACACATTTCCATGGACTTCATCACAGGATTACCCAAAACACCGACAGGATGCGCTGCCATCTGGGTGATCGTTGACCGGTTGACTAAGTCTGCGCATTTTCTAGCGATCAAGGAATCGGACAAGATGGAAATATTAACTCGCATCTACATGAATGAAGTAGTGGCTACACACGGAGTGCCGGTTTCAATCATATCCGATCGAGATCCTCGTTTCACTTCGCACTTTTGGAAGTCACTACAGAGCGCGCTGGGCACCCGCCTCAATTTGAGCAAAGCATACCATCCTCAAATGGATGGGCAAAGTGAACGCAAGATTAAAACTTTGGAAGACATATTGCGTGCATGCGTATTGGATTTCGGAAAGGGTTGGGAACCCCACTTGCCCCTGGTAGAGTTTTTGTATAATAACAACTACCACGCCAGTATTAAAACGTCGCCATTTGAAGCGTTGTTTGGATGATGGTGTCGATCGCCTCTTTTCTGGGTAGAAGTGGGTGATAGCCAAATCACTGGTCCCGAATTAGTACTTGAAACCTCATAAAAGATTGTCCAAATCCAGAATAGCATGGCAATAGCACAGGATCACCAAAAGAGCTACACAGACAAGCGCCAAAAACCTATAGAATTCCACGTGGATGACCTTGGAAAGGGGTAGTTAGTTTTGGGAAGTGAAACAAACTCAATCCATGATACGTTGGCCTATTCCGAATAACTGAACGTATCGAACCGGTAGCGTACCGATTGGATTTACCAGCAGAACTCAGTGGCGAACATAATGTTTTTCATGTATCCAACTTGAAGAAATGCCTTTCTAAAGAAACACTAGCAGTCCCTTTGGTCGAGTTGCAAGTTGATAAACAGTTACGCTTCATCGAATAACCAGTCGAAGTCTTGGATTGGGAAACCAAAACACTCAAACACAGCAAGATTCCCATCGCTAAAGTTCGTTGGAACTCGAGACGTGGACCAGATTTCACGTGGGAACGCGAGGATCAAATGATGAAAAAGTATCCTCACATTTTCAAAGGGTTGACCAAGCACCGAAAACCGCAAAAACCGACAAACCGTCAGAAAACACCGGAGGTATAAATTAAAATTTGGGACGAAATTTCATTCAACAGAGGGATAATGTGACAAACTAAAAATTTTTGCTCTTTTTCAGACAGCCATCGCGACATGACACAAATTTTCGGGACGAAAATTCTTTCAACATGGGAATGATGTGACACTCGTCAATTTCAGGTTAACTCCGTTAACCCAAACTCCGTTAATTCAAACTCAAGCTCACACGAACTATGTCATTCCAGTTAACACATTTCTCATTTGATTTAATTAGAGTATAAATGACACATGACAATCAGTACACAAATAGTCTTTCGAAGTTTCACCGAATCACACACGAGTCGACTCAAACCGTTGGTGAACAAAAAATAAATATTATAAACAAGTACTTCGTATAAATTACTTGTTACATTTATATGTAAATTTGTGCTTGCATGTATAACATCATATTATGGATGAAATGGACTAGTTTATGCTAGAATTAAACTAATTAGAAGCTAAGGGTGCGATGTGTAACTGGTAATATAATTAATTAATATATAAACAAACTAATCAACAAACTATAACCCTCTCCCTGTCTCTCCCTCTCGCTTGCGACGGAAGCCCCCCCCCCCCCTCTCTTGATCGACCGAACACACACAAACACACATACATACAAGGTGTTTACAAGTTGTTTGAAGATCCAAGGTTGCTAGCTAGGTAGATTAAACACCCTATCTAATGTATTTTATCAATTATTTTCATCATTAAGCATATTAATCATAAATCCTAAATGTTAAAGATTGATTATTGATGAGTTAGGGTTGCATGCATGGTTAATTGTTCATAGATTAGTAGTTTGTTGAAGTTTTGGTGAAAACTGATGCTGGACAGAATCATAAATGCATGTAAAAACGGCTGTAACTTGATGTTAATGATATGTTTTGAAGAGATTATTGATTCTATGATGTAGTAGGTCGAGTCTAGTTTCTAAAGAGTCTGAGTTTGTAATTTTTGGACGTGTGGAAGCCAGTTTTTATTAATTTACAAATATGTTGCGCAAGTCTGATTCGGGAAGCCTTCTTATAGGCTGTTTGTAAATAGTATATCTCACAAACGACAAGACCAATTGTGTTTATTACACTTCTGAAAGTTAATAATTTGAGTGTGGAATCTAAATAAATTGGCCTTGCATTAATTGGATTAACTATGTAACGGGAATAGTAAATAACGTTTTGTTGCGCATGATAATGACTGTTGTATTCTTACTGTATTGTTTTGATTCTTGTGATGAAACCGTATGTAATAAAAATATAATAAAAATATTTTTAGAAACTTAACTCAGGTGTGCTTCCGTGATAAATTTTGGTGATTTTATCTACATGTTATGATTAGTGAAATAGAGTAATCTTGACGTGCTAAATTCTGTCTCGGTAACTTAGCTGCTGAATTCTTGAATTAAACATGAAAAGTGATTGTTTGATCGATATTTGCAATATGTATGACGTATTTGCCCTTGTGGTAGATGTTTTACTGATAATGTATCGTAGTAACACTTAACACTATACTTAATCACACCCATAGTTTATCACCAACGTGTTTGTCGACTAGCACTTGTTTCACCAACGTAACCTCTCATGCATAGTTTTCATACGTCGAGTCTAGTGACTCACTCATAGTTCAAAACACTTAGAAATATCATTTTTGTTTTTAGAGCACTAGTGGGGATTTCCTTTGACGCACGATTTTCTTGGATTTTTGATAACTTCGCAAATAGTGAGTTTCGCGGCCCCTTTTACTCTTTAACGCTTTTATTAGGGGAGATAACATACTCCAACGCTTTAGACTTTGTTTACTATATATATATATATATCACTTGTAAGGCTAAGTGGAAACAAACCAACTAAGTTCTTCTGAACAATCGAACCGGTTAATATTGGATAACAGCGAGCCAGTGTTGAGTAGTACTACTGGGTTTGACAAACCCCACCCAACTCTAAACTCGACTGTGGGTCGAGTGGGTGTAATTTTGGCTAACACATTACCGTGGTGGTGGATGACATGGTGGCAAGGCAATCGTATAAAAAATCAGTTTCGGTGTCGAACACTTAGCAATACATGCTTGATAGGTTAGCTACCTATTGATATATATTGACATAACACTATCTGGTAACGCTAAATCGCAATGCTTAATTTACTTAAATATGTGAACTCACCAACCCTGTGTTGACACTTTTAGTATGTTTATCTCAGGTAGCCGAGGCGTGTGAGGGGTATAGGACATTCATTCACTGAACTCTTATGCTTTAAATTTCTTTTAAATTTTTTCATGATAACTGTTTCTTTAAGTTGTACTGTGTGACGCAACTATTTACTTTACAGTTTACGTTTCCGCGTCTTTACTTAAGACTTGATGTCTTGGTTGTTTTTAAAACTTTAATTATGGTGTTTGATATAACTAATGATTCTGATCCTGTTAGCTCACACCCTCTGACGGTAAAACTCCGTAAGTGGAATTTGAGGGTGTGACAAAAACGAACCTAATGCAATGTTTAATTACCGTGATTGTTGATGAATTGAGTGATAACGGCCCTTTAGGGTTACAGATCAAAGCTTGAATCAAAACAATCTTAACAACAATGTATGGGCTAATTTACTTAGGGGTTTAGGTCGTGAGGTAGAGAGGGATATGTGAGCAGGTTTAATTGTAAAATGGTGACGTGTTTATAGTGGTTTAGAGACAATTTTGGCCGCGGTTTGGTTATTAACGAGTCAGCTGTCAACTGATTGGTTATTCCCATAATTAGGGCGTTGGTAGGATCGAATTTTGGTAAGGAATTATATGGTATGATCAATTACGACAATTAGTCCGTAGATTAAGGTCCAAGAAATAGTTTGGGGGGGGGGGGGGGGGTTATTGTTGGTGCATGATGTCAGTAGTTCGGTATCTAGTGTCTGTAATCGTGTTAGTCGGTTTTTGTTTTGTGTTTTAGTTAACTTGTCTCACAAGTTCGCCTGATATAAGCGAACTTGTGGACAAGCGAAGTTATCAACAACTTCGCCTAGTCTCTTAGGAGAAGTTGTCGATAACCATATAAGCTTGGCTACGGCTTATTTTGTAATTTTTATGCCAGTACGTGTAATTGTGATCGGTGAATCACGTGTTAAGGTTGCAATACAACGTGTCTCTTGGGTATTGTAACGTGTGTTTGTGCTTGGTATTAACGTATATCGCGTCTAACACTTGTATCGTCTTACATAGGGATTCCGCACCTACGTAATATGAGATATTTCCATGTAGATCCGGCTAGGAACCTACAAGTGGTATCAGAGCCTTAGGCTCTTATGCTATGGTTCGAGATCTGCGTTTTGGTGTTTCTGGCACGTTTCTGATGCGTTTTTGGCCGAACAGCCGCCGCAGACGAAGTTATTGGGTTCAGGCGAAGTTGTCGCTTAAATTTTAGGGTTTAGGCAAAGTTAGCAGCCAGGCGAAGTTATGGACAGGCGAAGTTGACTTTTAGGCGAAGTTATAGTCAGGCGAAGTTGACTTTTAGGCGAAGTTGACTTTCAGGCGAAGTTGACTATGGGCGAAGTTAAAAAAAAAAAAAATTGTTTGGAGTTTTCGTCTGAATGGCCAAGTGTACACGATTATTGTGAGACCGAAGACATTGTTCCGTCAACAAGTGAAACTTGGTATCTCTTGGTCTTACGTGTGAACAAATACGGGTCAACTCTGGATATAGAGTTGAAGTTGTGAATGGGATTTTGATTGAAACTGGATATTGACACATATTTGGGTGTTTGTGGGCAAAGAAATTGTTGTTGTTCGAGGTTGACCAACTGAAGAAAGTCTAATCGAACTGAAGGTTTTCGTCATTACTGGATTGCGGTCAGAGCATATTATTTATGTTATTTTCAAGGCGTTCGAGAATTGGATCCTGAAACGTGATGCTTATTTATTAAAGTGAAAATTTTGGAACAAGTTGGATTTAATCAGGAATTAAAGTGTTTATGTTCTTTATCGTTATCCCTGGTGTTTGAAGATGCTTCGGATTAATTAATGGTCATGTGTGTCAGATTATGTCAATGTGGTTTTGTGATGAAATTGATCACTTGATGTTGAGTAGTTGAAGATTGAACCTCATCTTACTATACAATTCCGACGTGTTGGTGAAGTTGTGGAGGGAGCACAACTTCACGTGTTGGTGAAGTTAGAAGAACTTCATGTGTTGGTGAAGTTAGAAGAACTTCACGTTAGTGGTTGAGATGATTAATTAGGCACGGGGATGCATGCATGTCAAAGACCTCAATCATTATAGTCGGAGAAGCTTACACTGAAGGGGAGATCTGATATGGAAGACGCCGGGGGATTGGTAGATTTGTGAAGCTACAAGACAGTTTCAGACACAGCTGGTTGAATTGAAGACAGGATGGATGTTGCATGTATGTGTGAAGTTCAAGTTTGAAGATCACAGTGCAATCGAGTCCTACAAGAAGAAGCAAACAGAAGATCATCAGTTAAGAGGGAGTCTGTTGGTGCATGTTTTGTAACAGATGATCTTTTGTGTTTGTTAGAATTGAGAGCAACGGTCAAAGGGGAGTCTGTTGGTGCATTTTGTGACCGTCGCTATGCAATTCTGACCAGCGGAGACGCCATAGGCGAAGTTAGAACAACTTCGCCATAGGCGAAGTTAGAACAACTCAACTTCGCCATAGGCGAAGTTATAACAACTTCGCCTACTGGCCCAAGCCCAAGCCCGCGAAGTTGGTTTTATATATATATGTGTGTCTTGTTTAGGGTTTAGTATCCAGAAAAGTTAGAGTTTTGTGTGTTAAGTTCAATTGTCTAGAGAGAAACAGAGAGGGAGAGTCGTGTGGGACGGCCCGAGGTAGAGCTCACCTCGGGTCGGCCGTCATTTGTTTTCGTGTTTGGTATGTAATGTGTTTTGGTTATTATATAAAAGATCTGTAGATGTGTTTATCCCATTCGTGTGTTTGTTCGTGTGTTTGTTTGAGTGTAATCGGGTTCTTCGTCTTCTACACCATAAACGAGTCTAGGAAGATTCCGCACTCCTAGACATCGTGCGGATCTCGTATCGATCAGCGACACCCCGGGGGGACTTACAGTTATAGCTGCCGAAGGGAGAGGGAGAAGAGGAGGGAAAGAAAGTTGAATATTAATTTCTATTTGGTCCCTGCTCTATGGTGGTGGGTGCAAAAGTTAATCAAAGTTGGCTAAGGGTTGTTTTGTACAATCTTATAACTATAATCAAATAAATAAATAAATAAAATTTTAAACGAGTCGGGTTTTCGGGACCGAAAATTGACGAATGTTACAGTATTCACAACTATTTAAAAGTTTCATCCCGAAATTATAGAAAAACCATAACATAAAAAAAGAAAGTAAGAGTCTAAGAAAGAAAAGAATATTTTTTCTTTAAATATAATGCAGACATTTGAATGACCCGAATAACGCTACAAATGGAAAATATGATAAGGGCACTTATATATAGGATGTACTGGCGCGTATCCACCATACCCTTTTCACATCGACATTTGTATCGTTACCCAAAATCACCCTCGGTTCTGAGTTATGACACACAACCGTATTCATTATGAGTTCCATGCGAGGATTTTGATAATTATGTGTGCACTGATAATTATTTAGATCGTCGCATGATGCACAAGGTTCGTCCTGTTGTGCGGGTTTGAAAACAAGGGTAAAAGAAAACTTTTTAAATCGATATCATTTGATCAAGAGCAATGAACTAAAAATTGAAGGAAAATTGATGAACATAATTAACTAGTAAAATAATCCTAAAGAAATGACGAAATTGTTTAAGTTAACCATCAAGAGTAACAACAACGAAATGAAATAAATAGATAAAGGAAAATTTTGAAATTATATAAGTAACTTACACATACGATGTAGAGAAAATACTTGAGATGACGAAAAAATTCATGCAATAATAAATAGGTTCACACAAAAAACGAATCAGATGACTTATGAATATAATAATAGATAAGGTTTGAAACCAAGATTAGAAAATCGATGAGACGAGGTAAGAGTACTGTGAGAATGTGGTGAGTTTGGAGGGTTTGGGTAGTCATGTATTAAAATATCGAAATTAAATTTATACATGTGACTCCTATTAGATAACTATGTAAAACACACGATCATAGACCCAATTTCCAAAACGTTTATAGGAAATCGGTCATAGGTAGTTTATATTACAAATACGGTACTATTAGATAACTATGCACATCACCATGTACATAGTCCCGGTAAATAACCGGTCATAGACCACTTAAATCATAATAATAAATTGTGTAACAATAAATAGTGCACTAAATGACATAATATAAACAATTGAGAGATTGAATTCCATTATAAATAACCATAATTCTCATTCATAACAAAACCGGAGATTTAATAAAGTTAATACATTAGATTTAGGTGAAAGAACTAAATTGTAACACCCCGTAACCGCAGCGGAAACGTAAACGGGATGCAACAGACACCTCTGATATCAACCACATTGTTTATAAAGAAAACTGAATACATTAATATACTTCAAATTACATTATCTCGTATTTCATTACCGTCTAGGTGATACACACATCATACCATACGATACATAATTCTATTTATTATAATATATCCTAACATCCCGCACGCAAATCTTACACACATCAAGCACTTAGCACGTAAGCAATCACTTCATCTTAATTGTACCTGAAAAGCATGTGAGAAAACGGGTCAACTACGAATAGTTGGTGAGTTTCACAATTTGACTAAACCTTGATAAATCAATATCATAATATAATATTATCTGGGGACACTGTTAACCCAGTACTGTACCCTTTCCGGGGGCAATGTTAACCCAGAATCACCTCTTTGGACATCTGGGGACACTGTTAACCCAGTACTGTACCCATTCCGGGGGCAATGTTAACCCAGAAACACTTCTAGAGACATCTGGGGACACTGTTAACCCAGTACTGTACCCATTCCGTACGATTCCCGTACAATCAAATATTTATAAATACACGCAAATCCATGCGTTCAGTATGTACTTAAACATTTCAATAGTAACATGCTTCCGCCTCGGGAAAATATTTGAAAACAATTCAGAAAAAGAGGCTCGTGAAACTCACCTTAGCACATGCAAGCAGGTAACAACAATCATTATCAGTTAACACGTCCAATCTGTAATATGATCCCTACGATCGTTACTATACACTCATTATTAATATAACTTTAACCGTATCAACCGGTACATCTGGGGACACTGTTAACCCAGTACTGTACCCATTCCGGGGGCAATGTTAACCCAGAAACACTTCTCCGGACTCAGATTGTGATATCGTTTAGAGTTCCATGGTCATAATTACTATTAGTTGTTTTTCTCGTTTTGCGTGCCTAGCACGGTTATCCGTTTTTACGTTTCAAAAATGAGTTTGGTCACACACGACCCGAAAGTAGTGGTTGACTATTAATTTAATTAAAGTTGTGAAATTTGAGCTCGGTTTAGACGCCCCGATTGGCCGCGGGACCCGTTTCCGTCTTTGGCATACCGGAAACTGTTAAATCGGTTAAAAAATACCCAAATCATCCGAATTATTTCGGATGATTCATTTTTACTTGTTTAACTCTATTATATGAAAATAGTTCATTTTTAGGGTTTTTATACACCAGTCAGCTCGTTTAGACGAACTTTACCGGTTTATGCGTTTTAGACTTTAAAAGTTTGTTTTTATCTTCTTTTTAGCACAAATAATTATCCGTTTAGTCTCGGATCTTGAAATTTTGCACAAATCACTTTTTGACAGTGGGGAATTTTATAAAAATATTTCCAGAATTAATTTTTATATTTAAAATTTATTTATCTATTTTTAAACACCATTTAAACACTAAATATGTCGTAAATACCAAACGATCTTAGAAAAATCCCAAATTTCTCCTGGATGTCCCCTGCCATCCACATAGTCCCCTGTAATTTTTCCAGAACCAAAATCTTCTTTTACATGCCATTTTCACTAAAACCGAGCTAGAAAACCCTAGAACTCGTTTAACCGAAAAGCCTACTTAGACTTCTCCAAATGACCTCAAATTTTGAGTGTAACTTATTCATGATATAAAAAGCCTGTCTGAAATTTCCCAGAATTTTTCAAGATATTTAACTATTTTTCACAATTTTTGGCCAAAACCGAGCATTAAATTCACCAAATATTCAAAAATTACCAAAAATTCACAGAACTCATATTTTCATGTGTAGATCATCCCTCTGAAATTTCGTAACCTAACTCTAAACCATCAACAATCTGTCCAAAAACTCCAAAACCGAACATAAACCGAATATACCTTTCGTTTTCCGCCACTACAAGCTATAAACTCGTCTTTCCGCCTTATCTACCACTAAATACAGAAAATACAACCAACATACCACAATACCAAGCAAGTTACACTCACGATCAAGCCTCTTACACCATAGTTTCGGTTATTGTTTCGAAACAAAAGTTTAAACCGTAAAAATTCGTTCTTGGTTCGTTTAACTCCTTTCTTGGACAAAGATCCCTTTTATAACCCGTATACATCACTTGATCATGCAAGAATCGGTTTTCATCTTTGAAACCTCATTTTCTTGCAAATAAACTCAAGAAACGAAGATAGAAACGTGATTAACTCGATTCTTTACCTTGTTTTCTTGCTACAAACTCTCGGTTTTAGATCAACAAGTGGAGAGGAAGATGGAATGTTGAATGTTTGTGTTGAGAAAAAGAAAATAATAAGGATAAGGGGTATTCCCCTTCCGATCGGAATAAGTGGGGGGTGGGGGGGAACCACCTCTCCATTCCTATCCACACATTTGGATTCTCGTAACCCGGATAATGTTTTGGATAATCTGGTTCAGTTCGTTTTTTCGGTTAAATGTTTAATTCGGCTTTAAACGAGGCTAAAACGGTCGTTTTTCGGCTTAAAAATGAAATTTATATATAACCGATTTAAAAACTTTAAAAACTTAAACCATGACTTTTATTAACTTAAAACATCATATTATTAATTATCGCGCATCATTTTCGGCTTGTTCGATCATCTCTTGCTTGGTTTGGTATTGAAGGTTTCGTTTAATGTACCGACGTACCATTAAATCGAAATTCTTTTTTTTTCTGTGCCGTACTTTACTTATCCCGAAGCATTAATGCTTCGTAGCATCACTAAATATTATAGATATCGTCTATAATTGACCCTCGATTCGTTCGGGTTTCAATAACTATCGATCGATTAATCGCTTAATCAATACGATGAATTATATATTCACGTACAATCAATACATTGAACCCTGTATTCTCGTATAATTACTATGGTAATTCATGTACCCGACATTAAATATGACGTAACTATTGTCTACCGGTTAGGGTATACCTGGTTTAGGCGGAATCGTTACATAAATAAAAGATATGTCTTTTGCGTAGCATGTCTTCATAAATGGTTTGGCTTTGACTTGGGAACCGTTAATGTAACACACATGTCCTTGGACACCTTTAGTAGCTTGGTTAACTTGAGGTTGGTTGATTGGGATTTGGTTACTTGAATTGGTTGACTGGGTTGGGCTTGAATTGCTTGGATGGATTGAGCTTGGATTGGTTGAAGTTGATTTACTTGGGCTTAGTAAGCTTGATATTGAGTGGTTTGGGTTGGGTAGGATTGAATTTGGTTCGTGTGTGCGTATCTTGGGCATGCATTGCGATAATGGCTAGGGTCTCCACAATTGTAACAAGCTCTAACAGTTGAGGGTGATTGAGTAAACGGTTGAGCATAAGGTAAGGGCTGGGTAAGAGGTGAGGTAAATGGTTGGATCATGTGTTGGTTGCGTTCACGGCATGTGGTAAACAGGTGACCAAAATGATCGCAATGGGTGCATTGTCGACACCTGAGGTTAGGCGAATAGTGAAATTTACACGTATCACATAATGGGTGGTGTCCCGTGTAGGGCTTCTTGGTGGGTTGGGCTTGCAATTTGGCCAAGACATAGTTTTGGGAATTGGACTTTCTTTTATTACTGTGGTAATGGGGAGAGTTGTTGTTGTTGTGCTTGAAGGATTCGGGCTTAGAAGACTCGGGTTTAGATTCCTTAGTGGACTTAGATGTGGGCTTATCATTGGGTTTTTTCGAACCATTGGAGATGAATAGTAGCACCGTCGATACCGAAGTATTCGGGCGGGTTGGCACTCTTGAATTGTTTGATGGAGCAAGCAATTGGGTTCTTAGTTGTGGATGATGTAGGAGCATTCACAATTTGGAGTTGAGAGATGATTTTTGGGAAGGCTTCCACGATTCCCTTAGCGATGCGGGATGTCACGCTACGGCCCGAGTTGCCGGTGCGACTGTTACAGTTGATAAGGCGGGAAGAAGACATGCTACAATGACGACACGTGAAAATTTTATTATGTTTTGGAAAAAAAATGTATAACTATGTGAAATTTCGAGTTTTGTGAAAATTCATAAGAATTCAAGATAAAATTTTAGTAACCTTAACTTAAGATACAAAATAAAATTTCAATAACCTTAAATTAGAGTATTGATGAAATTGATAATTTGAGAAAATATTCATTCTTAACAAAATAAATAAATTTAAACAAAAATCTCATTGTTGATTAAAGAGTGTGATCGTCACATGACCACGTTTGATACAATGAGTGTAGTAGATTCGGTTTCGTTTGATGTGATATGTTTTGCTTTAATAAGTTCCACACCCTTACTAAACACTCCAGGAAGGCAACCGAGTCTCGCGGTTGATTGAGATTTATGTGCATTTCACTTCCTTAGGCTCGCAAGCCTTGGTGTTAAGTGTTCGGTAAACAAATATGTCACTCTTACATTTTACTACATATCCGTCCCACGAATCATCCTCAAGGAGAGGGGAGTGAAAAGGCGGGATTTTTTAAGGAATTTCTCATTTTTTTTTAAATCGTCCTAAAGTTTTGAAAACAATTTTGAGAGTGAGGCATAGCCTTGGATTAAGTGTGTGCTTTTGTGTACAAGAATAATATTAAATCATTAAATAGTATTTAAGCTACTGCAATCAATAATATAACTAAGGGTGCAAACACGCAAAGGCATATCACGTATAGGGACTTTAAACATGCTACTAGGCCGTTATATCTAACCACTTATCTTATAGCCTTCGGCTCTTATACCAATCTGTCACACCCCGACCAAAGGCGGCGGAACATGCCGGGGCGTAACGTAATGATTGGACAGTAGCTCAAAAGACACTAATTAATGTGGCAATTATTATTTAATTTCATTAACAATAAATCAACTACACAAATCAAATAAATTGTTCTTATGTTTAATATGAATAGATATCCTAAGGTCAAACCATTGTCTTCAATCTTGAATATATCATTTACTTGTACCTGTAACATATATGAAAATAAAGTTTGTCAACACGAATGTTGGTGATAATACATAAGTTTTAGTTTTTTATATATGTATAGATAAATCACAATTCATATGTAAATGATGGGTATTACAATTCTCATGAAAATGTATCAACTAAATAGATGTGGACCCGTTCTTATGATACGAAATCAAAGTACTTGGGTAAATGTATGATCATACTAGATGAGGATAGATGAGGATGAGATACCAACCACCAAGCATAAAATAAGCAATTAAGCACATAGAGCATTATCATAAAGCATGCAATAATCACACATAAACATATTTTGTATTGTGTTTGAATAGATGTGGAAATAAAAATGAGTATTTTAAATATGGTATACATGCCACCCCCAAAAATTTAAAAGATGAAAAGGGGGAATATGTAAACTCACCTTAACGTGTGGATTATCAAAGATGAGATAGCGATAAGAAGTTAAGAATAACCCTCAGGATACGTCGACGGAAATTCCTAATTTTTAACGTTAATATAAATTATTTATAACGAAATAATTATAAGGCTTACGATGAATATGGTTTAAGTAAAATTTTAATGTAAAACTAGGGTATAGCCCGTGTTACACATGGGTTGAAAAACATGTCAACAAATATAATAAATTTAAACAACAAATTCAAGCAATACAAAACTTCATCAAACTTTCGTACCAAAACGTTAACCATTTACATTGTCTAGATATTAAAAGTTAAAAGTTACAATAAGTTAATGTACATCAAACAACCAAAAAACATCAACAAAAGACATAAACATTTTGTTTCATATTAAACCACCATCAACTTCTTCAAACATTCTATCAAAAGAAACTCACTTTGCTTCACCACCTAAAAATATAATAAAACAATAGCATCAAAATTAAATATACCATAATAACATATTTAATAATGAGTAACATTTGAAACTTAATAAAGTTGTTTTTATTAAATTGTTGTTTTTATTAAAACAAAATAACATATAACAACAAACAAAGTAAAATGACGTTTATAAAACATCTTTCTAACTTAAACCATTAAACCAAAAAGATATATCAATAAAAACTTTTTTTGGGCCGTCATTTTATAACTAACAAATTTGATACTATTTCAAAACAACCCGTTTTGAAATATTTTCAAAATAGTTAAAAAATATAAAAATATGGAATTAGTCAACTTCAAAAAATTATGAAATTATTTTTGATTTTTGACCAATCTTGCAACAGACTTTTTAATCACTGACATTGATATTTTGTTAAATTTGCAAAACTTAAAAATGTTTACAATAAATGAATTCTCAAATAACTTTGGAAAGATTAAAAAAATTTATGTTGACTTTCAAAATAATTGAAGCTGACAAAATATGACTAATTAATTTAGAAATTATTACGAAAATGAAAATCAAATCGGTTAATTTGAAAACTTCAAAAGTTATGGAAAGATTTTGAAATGAGTTTAAAATTATGGAGTGTATTAAAACATTTAAAACTTTGTTGAAAGATTGGTCAAATTCCGAATTTAAAGAAGTTTAAATATGTTAATTAAATTGTATTAAAAGCATTAATACAATTTATTGAGTTTAACTACCTTTATTAGTTATTTAAAAAAATAAGGATATTCAAACTCAAAAAATTGTATTAATGGGATACTTAAACCTTGTTGCAAGTAAGACTCGGATATTTATATAAGTTATAACTTATTCATTTGGTTTTTTTAACAAATAAGGAAATTCAAAAGATATAAATTGTAATAATGGGATAATTAGGTTATTAATTTGGTCAAACCACAAATTAAGGAATGAGTTTATAAAAATGGAAAAATTAAAAACATAAAAAGGATTGTTCATTCGGCTTTTTTAAAAAAAATAAGGAATGTCAAACTTTATAAAGTGCCATAATTGGATTGTTAAATGTATATAAATCTAAAAATGTAAACGAATATGAATGGTCAAAAACGATTTAATATGAATGATCAAAAACGATTTAATATGATTTGTCAAATACTTAAATCGGTCGGAAATTTATTTAAGTTATAACTTATTCATTCGGGTTTTTTAACAAATACTGAAAGTCAAAAAATATAAATTGTAATAATGGATAATTAGATTATTATTTCGGTCAAACCAAAAATTAAGGAATGTTTATAAAAATGGAAAAAATTAAAAACATAAAATAGTTACTCATTCGGTTTTTTTAAAAAAATAAAAAATGTCAAACTCTATAAATTGTATTAATGAGATTCTTCAATGTGTATAAATCTAAAAATGTAAACTAATATAAGATTGGAAATTATAATGAGATTTTAAATTAGACGAAATATTTGTCACTTAATTGGAAGTTGACAAAAACAAAAGAATAATGATTATATTAATATAGGTAATTTAATGTATATTATTATCTTATAAATAAGGAATATACATGAATATTAAAAAAATATACGTCAATGTTAAAAAATTTTAAAAATACATCTTATTAGCTAATGTTCAATCCATGCAATTAGCTTATATGAGTCAGGACAATAACCTGAAATGATAAAGTCAAATACATATTATGGAAGATTTTAATTATAATTTTATAACCGGAAAATTTGAATGGTCTTACCGGAAAAACGAAATGGTGATAATGACGATGGTATCTCCGATTTTTATTTAGAAGGTAAAATGAAATATTTCGTACATCAATTGGGACAATAACCTGAAATAATTAAGTTTTATTATAACATTGATATTATGGAAGATTTGAATTATAATTTATAACCAGAAAATTTAAATTGGCCTTACCATAAAAAGAATAATGATACTGTCCATGGATGAAACTGATTTTTATTTAGAACCTAAAAGAACAACATGTAAAAAAACATAAAAAAAATATATATAACTTCAAATAAATATAAAACACCCATTGTTATAGGTATAACACATGATCGGAAAAACTTACCAGAAAAACGTAAATACGTAGAAATATTAGCTTCACCGCCATTTTTGATCTAGAACCTAAACTGGTTTTAAAAAAACCAGTTAATAATGAAAATAAAGATAAAAAGGTTAGATCTAAAATAAACAGAAGAAAATATGATGTTGCCGGAAAAGGATATAACCTTGCCGGAAAATCATATAACATTGTTGGCTAGTAGAGTATAATATATAACCTTCCGGAAAACGATTAATCCCGATCTACATTACATGAATATATAAGATGGTGAATGGTGGAGTTAGTAAGCTGAGAGAGAGAGAGAAAGAGAGAGAGAGAGAGAGAGAGAGAGATTAAATGATTATGGTGGAAAAATCTTAAGGTTTAAATAAGTTTGTTGGATGTGTGGTGAATATAACACGTGGCAGCATAATAGACACTATGAGAATGGAAACATGGTGAGTTGGAGGCCTGGGTGGACAACCTAGTAGAAGGACATGTGGAGGAATTGTATTGATTTAATAGATTAGTAAGATATTATTAGTTAATTTTACTATCAATGAATTTGAAAATGCTATAAGTAACAAGAGAGTATAAGTTAATGAAACATGACACAACGGTTATTAATCGACTTAAAATGGATTTGTAGTCGTTTAGGGTTTCAATATTTTATTATTATTATTATTATTATTATTATTATTATTATTATTACTATTATTATTATAATAATTATTGTTTTTGTTAGATATTTAAACAAGTAGAGTAAATATAATAAATGTTTATGTAAACTAAAAGAAATTAACCGGAACCTTTAATATGATTCGACTCGTTAAATATTATTATCAAAACATCAATGAAGTATAATATGAGAAAGTTGAATTTATTTTTAATAAGGAACATGGTTCGGTTTATTAAGCAAAAGGAGTTAGAATCTTATATATATACATATACATATACATATACAAATACATGTGAGATTTATAAAAAGGTTCAAAGAAAAGAAGACTTTAAAATGGGTTTGATTTTTAAAAACAACATTTACTTAACGTTTTAAATCCGAAAGAATGACAATACTAGTAAGAATATAAAAAGAATTTAAAAAAAAATCAAAACCGGGCCTTGGAGGACTCGAACCCGCGCCCCCAGGCCGGTTCATGTGCTTAACCATCATGCACCTGCCACTGGGGCAGGTATCTAACTCATCTACAATTTGAGATCAATTATTTTTATACATTAACTTATTCAAGTTCCTTCCCACTATGAACCCTAGAATTTAAAATCATCCAATTCATTTATAGTTTGGTTAAATTGAGTTGGAGTTTCTGTTAATCGCATAAAAATGAACATAAAGCAATGTTTAATTACCGTGATTGATGATGAATTCAGTGATAACGGCCGTTTAGGGTTACAAATCAAATCTTGAATGCGAAAACAATCTTAACAACAATGTATGGGTTAATTGACTTTGTGGTTTCGGTCGCGAGTTAGAGAGGGATGCGTGTGCAGGTTTAATTGAAAAATGGTGACGTATTTATAGTGATTTAGTGACACTTTTGGCCACGGTTCGGTTATTAACAAATCAGCTGTCAATTGATTGGTAATTCCAATGATTAGGGTGTCGGTAGGATCGAATTTTGGTAAGGAATGATATGGTATGATCAACTACGTCAACTAGTCCGTAGATTAAGGTCCATGAAATGGTGGCGGTATAGCTGACGACGGGAGTGAGAGAAGAGGAGGGAAAGAAAGTTAAATATTAATTGCTATTTGGTCTCTGTTCTATGGTGGCGGGTGCAAAAGTTAATCAAAATTGGCTAAGGGTTGTTTTTGTACAATCTTATAACTATAATCAAATAAATAAATAAATGAGTCGGGTTTTCGGGTCTGAAATTGACAAATGTTACATATAATATCATAACATTATTACCTCGGATTGATACTCACATTTTCTTGGTTATTTCGGCTAGAGAGAGAAATAGAGAGAGAGAGCTTAAGTGTGTGTTTTGGTTGATGTAAAGAATGAGTGGAAATAGATAGATTAATGAGTAATTAAGGTTTATATATTATGGGTCATGGTCTTAAACCCTGGTCTTTTTTCCTTCTTTATTAATCCAAGTCCATTACCCATATTTCTTTAACGCAACACAAGCCCAACTCATTATAATTAATATTATTATTTTATTAACTAAAACGGGAAACCAGATGTTACAAGTCTTTTCTCCTTAAAGAGGTTTCGTCCTCGAAACCTAACTATTACTGAAACAATCCTGGGTAAAACTTGCACATCTCATCTTAAACTTCCCATGTGGCATCTGATCCCTTATGGTGTTTCCATATCACTTTTACCAAAGGAATAACGTTATGATGAAGCTGCTTTTCCTTGTGGTCAACGATCTCTACGGGCTGTTCGACGTAGTTTAACTGTTCATCAACTTCAATGTCTACTAAAGCCACATGTGACGTGTCATCATCTAGGCATTTTCTCAAGTGAGAAACATGAAAGATCAAGTGGATTCCTTCTAGCTCCTCGGGAAAATCTAGCTTGTATGCTACTTCACCCACAAGCGCAACAATCTTAAACGGTCCAATGTACCTTGGTGGACTTAACTTTCCTCTCTTCCTGAAACGAATAATTCCCTTCCAGGGTGAGACCTTGATCATCATATTGTCACCAACGTTGAATTCTATTGGTCGTCGCCACTTATCGGCATATGACTTATGTCGGTCTTGGGCAGCCTTCATTCTTGCCTTGATCGGGTCAAACCGTGATTAGGTTTCTTGTGTAACTTCCAAGCTTTCAATCTCCTTTTGACCAATCTCTCCCCCAACACACAAGAGTTCTACAACGTCTACCGTATAGCATCTCAAACGGTGGCATACCAATACTCGAATGGTAGCTTTTGTTGTAGGAGAATTCTGCAAGATGCAGATGATCATCCCAACTTCCTCCAAAGTCTAAAATACAAGAATGTAGCATATCCTCAAGGGTTTGGATAGTCATTTCAGATTGGCCAACTGTTTGAGGATGATACATCGTACTGATGTTCAAGCTTGTTCCCATAGCTTCCTGGGACTTCTTCCAGAATCTTGAAGTAGAGCGAGTATCTCTATCGGAAACGATCGACAATGGCACTCCATGTTTAACAACAACCTCCTTGATGAACAGATTTACTAACACTTCTGACGAGATGGCCACTCGTATAGGCAGAAAGTGAGCACTTTTTGTCAAACGGTCTACAATCACCCAAATGGTATCATGATGTTTAACTGTACGGAGTAGCTTAGTTATGAAATCCATGGTGATGTGCTCCCATTTCCATTCAGGTATCTCCAACTGCTGCATTTTCCCATAAGGCTTCTGGTGTTCAGCTTTGACTTGTAAAAAACATAAGCACTTACTAACATAATCTACTACATCATTCTTCATTCCCGGCCTCCAATAGTCTCTTTTCAAGTCCTGATACATATTAGTAGATCCCGGGTGGATTGAGTATCTTGAATTATGAGCTTCATCCAAGATTCGACCCCTAAGATTTCCATGGTGTGGAATCCACAAACGGTCAAATCTAGTCTTAACACCATGAGTGTTTACCATTAGCTCATCTTGCTGTCCAACAATCATTTCCTTCCTCATTAACCCTTCATCGGTAAGCACCTTAGACTGCACCTTGATGATTTCTTCGAATAGATTTGAGTTAATAATCAACTTATACGACCTTACGATTTCAATGACATCTACATTCTTACGGCTTAGCATGTCGGCGACCACATTAGCTTTACCAGGGTAGTATTTGATATCACAGTCATAGTCCTTTATCAACTCCAACCATCTTCTCTGTCTCATGTTCAACTCCTTTTGCTCAAAGAAGTACTTCAAACTCTTATGAATGGTGTAGATAGTACACTTTGTACCAGACAGATAATGTCTCCATATCTTGAGAGCATTTACTACTGCTGCTGGCTCTAAATCATGCATTAAATAAGTACTCTCATGAACCTTCAACTGTCTGGATGCATAAGCTATTACTTTCCTCCATTGCATTAACACGCAACCTCACCCACGATGCGAGGCATTAGTACAAACAACCAAATCCTCATCACCATCTCGTTAAGCAAGGATTGGAGCTTGTGTGAGTTTTTTCTTTAATTCCTCAAAAACTTCCTCTTGAAACTTACCCCAACTAAATACTAAAGACTTTCGGTTCATACCGGTCAACGATGAAGCTATCTTGAAGAAGCCTTCGATGAATCTCCTATAATAGTCAGCAAACCCTAAGAAGCTTCGTATATCAGTCGGGTTTTGCGGAGTCTTCTAGTTCGTTATAGCCTTAATCTCAGCTGGGTCCATGGTAATCCCTTCAAGATTGATCACGTGACCTAAAAACTGCACTTCACACAACCTGAATGCGCACTTTAAAAACTTAGCATACATCTTCTCTTTCTTTAAAATCTCCAATAATTCTCTCATATGTTCTTCATGATCAGACTCTCTCTTTAAATAAATCAATATATCTTCAATGAAAACAATAACTGACTTGTCTAACATCGGCCGACACACCCTATTCATCATGTCCATAAATGTTGCGGGAGCATTCGTTAGACCAAACGACATCACGAGGAACTCGTAGTGTCCATACCGTGTTCGAAACGGTATCTTAGGTATGTCTGGCTCTTTCACCTTCAGCTACTGATAGCCTGATCTAAGGTCTATTCGCGAGAATCTACTTGAACCTTGTAGTTGATCAAACAAGTCATCAATTCATGGCAACGGACATTTATTTTTCACCGTAAGCTTGTTCAACTCACGATAATCTATACACATTCTCATACTTCCATCCTTCTTCTTAACAAATAGCACTGGTGCGCCCCACGGGGAAACACTCGGTCTTATAAAAACCTTTGTTGAGGAGTTCTAGCAGTTGGGACATCAGTTCTTTCATCTCGGACGGCGCCAGGCGGTAACGTGCTTTCGCGACGGGTTGGTCACCTAGTATTAAGTTTGTATGGAATTCTATCTCACGCTCCGGTGGCAAACCCGGAAGGTCCTCAGGGAACACTTCTGGATAGTCGCACAAAACGGGAACATCCTTCACTTCTTTTGTCTCGGCCTTAGCCTTGACAACATACACCAGGTAGGCACCGCACCCTCGCCTTAACATTCCTTCAGCTTTTATCATCGAGATAACATTAAGCCCTGAACATTCTTTATTGCCATAAATCTTCATTGTACCACTATCCAAGGACCTTGGCCTTATCAATCTACTCTTACACACTATCTAATACTCAAACTCAGATGGCCAATCCATCCCAAAACCACGTCGAACTCTCCTACGGTCATAACATACAGGGTAACGAGGAACTCATGTCCCTCTAATTCTATCCTACAATCCTTAACCATTCTAAATATTCTAACCGAGGTTTCACTCGCGGTTTCTACTTTAAAAGTTTCAGGCACTCGGCAACATTTCTTTTTGGCTAACTTACTAAATGTCGTAGCTACAAAACTTCTATTCACACCTGAGTCAAACAACACTGAAGCATAAATACCATTCACTAGAAACGTACCCGTGACAACATCAGGGATCAGCCAAGCTTGTTCCTGAGTCAGCATGTAGGCTCTAGTCCTTGGCCTAGCTTGCTCAGCATCCTTTCTTACACTTACACCAGCTTCAACAGTGCATTCTCTAGCCATATGACCCGTCTTACCACATTTGTAACATGCGGGCTTTGCAGTGCAATCTGTAGCTTAATGCCCCATTTTTCCACACTTATAATAGGCATTCGATCTGTGTCTGCATTCTCCACCGTGAGCTTTACCACACTTGTAAAAAAACATCAACACCCTTACCCCATTTGTACTCACCCCCGTGCATCTTACCACATGTCTTACATGACCTCTTCTCCCACACCCTATACTTCTTATCTTTAGGGTTACACAACTGAGTACAGGGTCGTTTAGCAGGAACTACTTCTTCTCCTTCTTCTCTTCTAACACTACCTCATCCACAGCCAGGTCATCGTAAACCATCTCTGCGAGTTCCACAACAGAGTCGAAGGTAGCAGGTTTACTTGTCTTGACCAAAGTGCGGACATTCTATGGTAGACCTCTTACATAACACTTGATCCTTTTGGTTTCGGTGTTCACCATGTTAGGCACCAACCTCGATATGCGGTTGAATTCAGTAGTGTATACGCGGTGTGTCATCTTTCCCGCCTTCATATTCAAAAACCTCATCTCAGCCCTCTCAACTTCAGCGTCGGCACAAAAAAATTTCGTGACCATCTCTTTCAAGTCATCCCACCTCATGGCCTTGATCTCTTCTCGACTCTTCCTCTACTTTATAGTTTCCTACCAATACATAGTTTCCACACAAAATGACTGAGTGGCAAAACCCACTGCTTGGTCGGGACGGCACTCGCTAATTCAGATAACCTTGTCAATTGAGGTTATCCACTGGAGAGTAACGATTGCGTCTCCTAAACCAGTTAGCTTCAGTGGGTCACAACCTTTGAAGGATTTGTAGTTACACCCGCCTCGGCCTCTCCTTCTGTCATCAACCCTCACAAACCTAACCCCACTTGAGCTACCCTTCTCTCTCTCATCATCCCCCTTACCGTTCTCTCCTGACCTCTCAGCAATTCTTGCATGGCTTCCTGCAGACTTTTCAGGTTACATGTTCTTCGCTGCAGCAGCTACAGCTTGAGAAATGGCTACCTGAACAGCAGGGTCAAGTTGATACCCTTCATTGTAGCTCGGATTCTGTACAGCTGCACATCCTTCTTCCCTTGTGTTAGTAGCTGATTCTACAGAAGGTTCTCGGATAACACGTGGCCTACCACGACGTCCAGTGCGACCTCCTTGTCCGAGGACCTTTCTTGCTCCAGCCATTGATATTCTATAAGGAAACATAAACGTCATCACTCAAGGAACTATTTAGTACAAGGATAGAAAGGCTAACAGGTAATAACAGTGGCCATCTGTGATTATCTGATCATGTTACTCTCCGTGTCCTGTACACTCCCCCTTGTGAGTCTATTTGTGCTGGATTCTACTCTTAACAGTTAGACAATCAAACATTTCACATAGTCAAAAACTCCTATCTAGAAATTAAGCTAACTTCTTACACTTTCTTACATTACAAATGAATTTAATAATATTCTTTACCTTTACTTAGCTTGATTGAGCGACACATGGCTATCTTGAACTGGCATCTTCTTTTTTTCTTACATATGTTCCATTCTCTGTTCAAGTATAAGCATGTAGGATGCTTAATTTTCTCGAAATTATGCTTTGATACCAACTTGTAAGGCCCCGATCCCGGTGCCCTACTTTGGCGTTGGATTTACTCTTAAACACAGTTCCAAATAACAGAGTTAATTAAAACATTCGCGGAACAATAACAACAGTGAACCATTCATTATAAACGTTTATAACTTGCCGTTTTAAAACATAACATAACATATAATATCAAAACATCGTGACAAATCCTCATATGCCAACCTCTTCAGATCATGCCACGTGCCCCCCTCAAGCCAGCTGTCTCAGTCTATTCACCTGCGTGCATACTAAAAGTCAGTTACGTTGAGTGATTTCTACTTAATCAGGCCAAATACATTCATACATTCACTTACTTACATACATATGTATCCGAAGATGCATATTACATACTTAGCGTGTTACCTTTCTTTTGTTCGTACATATATATACTTTCTTTCATATTTTCATACATTCGTTCATACATCATACTTTCATACTTTCATAATACATACATAACTATCTTTACCATCTTAGATATTTGTGGGGTCTGGTCCCTTTTTTTCTATCTCCGATATTATTTGAGTCTTGTCCCTTTCTTCTCTGTCTCAGATATTTTAAGGGTCTGATCCCTTCTATCTCAGATAATAGTAGGGCCTGGTCCCTTCTTTCTTTTCAACCACACATACACATATTTACACATACATTGAACTATATAATTCATGCATACTCATAATCATTCATTTATCATTCATACATCTGTCATAACTCACCTTTCCTGGCGATGTGCGCAATATCCGAAGATCGTTCACGCACCGACAAGCATTCATTAATAACATTCATACACATTATCACATTATTCATCATAGCACACACTTACCATTTAAGGTATGTGTATTAACGTTCACATGAGTATGCACACAGCCCCGAAAACATAACAAGGATATGGGGCTAGAAACTCATCTGAGTCCTGTTACGTTCACCGTTAATGGTTATTCCTTTCTTTAGTTGTGTGCGACTAACAGTATAACATTACACATGTCAATTTACTATCACTACCCATATCACGTTTCTAGTTTAATTGTAACCCTTAATGAGCTGGGGTTCGGGGGCAGCGCCCCTGGTAGAGTGGTTTCAGGGGCGGCAGCCCCTAGCGGGGTCCAAGAGGCAAACCCCCTGGCTGGGGTAACGATGCCAGGTCAGTTTGGAAAAAAATTATTTTCATTAAATGTTCTTAACAAAATTTCTATTAGAATTATTTAATAATATTTTATTGCTATCTCATTAACCCTTCAAGGTATCTTGCATCAATTAATAAAGTCCAAGGGTTTCTATGTAATTAAATCATTCTTTTCTAAGTACAGGGACCTTTCTGTCATTTGTTTAAACTTAGTTCATTATCCAGTCCCTTAACGAAAGAGGCTCCTTTGTTATTTTTTAACGAATGTGTTATTTCATAACGAATGGACTCATTCGTTATTCTTAACGAATGGACCTATATAATGAATGAACTGTTATGACGAATGAACCTTCAAAGCGAATGAACTTTTATAACGAACTGCCTAGCGAATGAGCCTAACGAATGAGGGCTCATTCGTTAGTTCTTCGTAACGAATCACTTAACGAATTACTTAACGAATGTAGCTACTTCGTTATTCTTCCTTACCGAATTAGCATAACGAATGAGCCTAACGAATGAGGGCTCATTCGTTAGATTTTCGTAATGAATTACAAAACGAATTGCATAGAGATATCGTTACACGCGCCTAGGGTTAGGTCAGAATGTCAGGGAATATTCTCTGACATTCCTTACTGTTCCGGCGCCGCCATTGCCGGAAAAACTGGTTCTCGTCGGAAAAGCGAGATCTCGCTTGTTTTACAACCGTTTTTCACCATTTTTCGTCCCGTTCGATCCGGATCCGTTCTAGGGAGATCCCTAAGCTCGTCTTTTGAACGGTTTATACCCGATTACGTCCGGACATAATGACTTTAACGGTTGAGGGTGTCGGCTAGTCGTTTCGCGTCTAACGGGTTTGGTCCTTATAATATCATAACATTAATTCCTCGGATCGATGCTCGGGTTTTTTTGGTTATTTCGGCTAGAGAGGGAAATAGAGAGAGTGAGAGAGAAAGAGCTTAAGTGTGTGTTTTGGATGGTGTAAGGAATGAGTGGGAATGGATGGATTAATGAGTAATTATGGTTATATATTATGGGTCATGGGCTTAAGCCCATGGTCTGTCTTCCTTCCATATTGACCCAAGTCCATTACCCATATTAACTGAAACAGGAAACGGGATGTTACAATAATTAATCTTAAAATCTATAATTGTGTAAGTTAGAAATTTAGAACTATGGTATAAGGAGTTATTACCATTAAAATCTTTTCATACTCGGTGGTGAGTAACTAGACATAGGCGGAGAGCTTATATTGAAACGATTGTAATGAGTTTCGCACCAAAATACAGTTGTTCACAATGCTCTAATTACAACCATTTTGACCATAGCATCACCCATTATCGTCAACCCATGCGATCCCAACTCAATCCATCTATGACATACCGAAGCTTTCCATAACTGTGGTGATCAAATTCATCACTCTATATTTTTACTCAACCCTAGACTTGATAATTCTCGACATACCGAGCTTTCCATAACTGTGGTGATCAAATTCATCTTCGTAATGCATGCCCTATAATTATATACACGAATCAAGCTCAAGCCTATCAAGCCCAAGAACCGCAAACCCCAATCTATCAAGCCCGTTTCATTCAAACCTCATCCATGCAATCGATTCAAGCCCAACCAATTCGAGCTATTTAAACCCAGTCAATCCTCATTATTGTCCAATTACTTAAACAAATTATTTTTTAACCTAGCGTCCTATGACCAGTTACCACGAGCATTTATTGTTTATAAAAACCAGGGGCTATGGACATTTTTTATCATAGCTAACTAATAGAAGCTGTATGTGCAAAATTATTTTTATTTCGATTGTATTAAGTCATAATTTCCCCATCTATCCAAACTCAATTCGTCTAAAGTTTCATACATTCTTTACCCCCAAGGATTTAATCATCCCGATATATTCTTAAAATTTCCACATATTTATTTTTCAAGATTGTTCGTCGACTACTTTAACAACAACCTTTTCCCTTTAAACTTGAAATTGTATTTTAGTTGATGTTTCATATATTCATGACAATATTTTGGTTTTTTAATTATTTATTAAGTTCACTAAAGTCCATCGGCTAACTATTCTTCCAAAAAGACATTTTTTTAATAATTGATAACGATTGTTTGTATAACCCATAA